>NC_051862.1:81523839-81672796 GCF_015732765.1 Culex quinquefasciatus | reverse complement strand
TAATTAACGTTTCGACACGGTTCATCGAACTGTCGCATTACGATTGAACGGTTCAGTTTATTTTCTGGAAGGAGTGAGTGTTCCCACTGCCATTGGACCCATTAACTTAATGGGAGACATCTTGTCAACTTTCTATGTCACCATCATCACTCCTCATCTTAGCATCGGTGACGTTTGATTGGCGTTATCGGGAATGACCTTCAGGGGAAACTCACCTGCTGTAAGGTTTGTCCAAACACACCAAGAAAGCTTCCTGGAAGTCACCCAGGACCCTTGAACTTCATGGAGGGGGTAAACCATTTCACGGCCCATATACGACGACTCATCCTCATTCGGGGCCGCCCAGCAGATACATCTCTGTGGACATAAATACTCCGGTAAACATAGCCGTTTGGCCAACAAGTAACTCCCAAGTATGACGTTTGATATGGGACCATCAAAAGAAGCGAGCAAGATGGGAGATTTTATCGTTATTATTTATGTTTTACGGTCATTTGGGATTAAACACCCTTGAAACGAGAGTTTGTAGACGAAAACATGTTGCGTGAATCTACTTTGGGAGGAAATTTGTAATCAAAAATACTCTTTACTCTTTACTCTTTACTCTTTACTCTTTACTCTTTACTCTTTACTCTTTACTCTTTACTCTTTACTCTTTACTCTTTACTCTTTACTCTTTACTCTTTACTCTTTACTCTTTACTCTTTACTCTTTACTCTTTACTCTTTACTCTTTACTCTTTACTCTTTACTCTTTACTCTTTACTCTTTACTCTTTACTCTTTACTCTTTACTCTTTACTCTTTACTCTTTACTCTTTACTCTTTACTCTTTACTCTTTACTCTTTACTCTTTACTCTTTACTTTACTCTTTACTTTACTTTACTCTTTACTCTTTACTCTTTACTCTTTACTCTTTACTCTTTACTCTTTACTTTACTCTTTACTTTACTCTTTACTCTTTACTCTTTACTTTACTTTACTCTTTACTCTTTACTCTTTACTCTTTACTCTT
Source organism: Culex quinquefasciatus (assembly GCF_015732765.1). Lineage (NCBI taxonomy): Eukaryota > Metazoa > Arthropoda > Insecta > Diptera > Culicidae > Culex > Culex quinquefasciatus. The sequence goes on along the minus strand of NC_051862.1, from coordinate 81,671,782 downwards.
TACTCTTTACTCTTTACTCTTTACTTTACTCTTTACTCTTTACTCTTTACTCTTTACTCTTTACTCTTTACTCTTTACTCTTTACTCTTTACTTTACTCTTTACTCTTTACTTTACTTTACTCTTTACTCTTTACTCTTTACTCTTTACTCTTTACTCTTTACTCTTTACTCTTTACTCTTTACTCTTTACTCTTTACTCTTTACTCTTTACTTTACTCTTTACTTTACTCTTTACTCTTTACTCTTTACTCTTTACTCTTTACTCTTTACTCTTTACTCTTTACTCTTTACTCTTTACTCTTTACTCTTTACTCTTTACTCTTTACTCTTTACTCTTTACTCTTTACTCTTTACTCTTTACTTTTTACTCTTTACTCTTTACTCTTTACTCTTTACAATTTTGCATTAATTGTTCAACAAAATGCAGACAATTTCATGACACACACAAGCTCCGCATTTAAATCTCCAACAGAGAGGTCTCCTGCAATTTCCCTCGCGAAACCGTTTGATCTAAACAACTTCCTCCGCTCATTCATCGCCAGTTGAATGTGCTCAGCCGTACCTCCTTCCCGTTCCACTTTGGTGGGAAAACATTTGGCGAAACTGGCCCCTCTCCGTACTGTTGGTGGCGGTGGGAAAATGTTAGACCACTTTTCTTCTTTTGAAAGCATCAACCATCAGCAAGTTTTCCTCGGTACAACACGTTAGGGTGGATCAGGATGAATCTAGATTAAATTTTCAAAAGGTCCTATCTGCAAAGGAAACTCATAACGGATGTGTGTGTGTGTGTGTGCAACCAACCAAACGGGACCACGCGGCCACTTCTTACAAATTTAGTTGTTTCAATGTATTTTTAGATCTTCATTCTATACATGCAAATAACTCGCATAGGCATTTGGAAGGTGTTAGCTCTGCCGAGCTTCGGTGACCCATTTCTACGCTGGCTAGCCGAGCGCGAGGTTCCTCAGCTTTTTTCGACAAGCCCCGCCCTGAAGAACGTTTGCACCAATCGGGTTCAAACGTTATTTAGAACTTCCGAACCCTTGTCAAATGGACAAGGACCCAGCGCGTACAGTATGTAAAAAAAAGTATTTACACCCCTTGGGCACTATGCACATTTTGTGATGAAACATGTGAAAAAATTAAAGTTTGACAGGAACCTAGTACTACGTTTTGTTCAGAAACTCATGCCAAACATTTTGCTACAAAAAGCTCATGAAAAGATGATTTCTATAAAAAGTTATATAACAAATACTATTACGAAAATAAAAAAGGTGCAAAAAAAGTTTGTACACCTTTCGAAAAACTAACATAAATAATGTTATTTGTTGACAAATCACCATAAATCCAGTCTCCCAACTCCAAATAGGCATCCTTGACTGATTAAAAATAATTTGGATTGAATATAAAGTTTACTAACTACTTAGTATAAAAGTTTATATAACTCTGGAAATTCTATATAAAACTTATCTAAACTTAATTTTGCAAACATTTAATTCAACTAAATGTCAATATATTACCATAGAATTGCTAAATAAACATTTTGGAGTGGGTATAACACCGTTTTGGGGGTATTTGTATCGATAGAATAGATTTTTCGTTGGAATTTCGTACAAACCCGGAATTACGTCGTCGGAAAATCCGCCAGCATCTGAACCGGTCCTCAAGTCAACCTATGTGGCATCAGAAAGGGCATAAAATTTCCGATCTTTTGATACCCATACATCCAGGTTTTCTATAAAACCCACGTTTTTAAATACCTAAGCAAAAACGTTGTTATAGTTTCGTTTGAGCAACCTGCCAAAAATGTATGGAATTTCGTAATTTTTGTTCTCGTGGATCAAACTTACTTTTTGCCCAGGTATTTAAAAACGTAGGTTTTAAAGAAAACCTAGATGTATGGGTATCAAAAGATCGGAAATTTTATGCCCTTTCCGATTCCACATAGGTTGACTTGTGAATCGTGGATCGGTTCGGATGCCGGCGGATTTTCCTACGACGTAATTCCGGGTTGGTACGAAATTCCAACGAAAATCTATTCTATCGATACAAAACCCTCAAAACGGTGTTATACCCACTCCAAAATGTTTATTTAGCAATTCTATGGTAATATATTGACATTTAGTTGAATTAAAAGTTTGTAAAATTAAGTTTAGATAAGTTTTATGTGGGTAATTCTCCGCCAACTCACACAGCAGTTGCCCCGACCCCTCTTCGATTTGCGTGAAACTTTGTCCTAAGGGGTAACTTTTGTCCCTGATCACGAATCCGAGGTCCGTTTTTTGATATCTCGTGACGGAGGGGCGGTACGACCCCTTCCATTTTTGAACATGCGAAAAAAGAGGTGTTTTTCAATAATTTGCAGCCTGAAACGGTGATGCGATAGAAATTTGGTGTCAAAGGGACTTTTATGTAAAATTAGACGCCCGATTTGATGGCGTACTCAGAATTTCGAAAAAACGTATTTTTCATCGAAAAAAACGCTAAAAAAGTTTTAAAAATTCTCCCATTTTCCGTTACTCGACTGTAAAAAATTTTGGAACATGTAATTTTATAGGAAATTTAATGTTCTTTTCGAATCTACATTGACTCAGAAGGGTCATTTTTTCATTTAGAACAAAAATTTTCATTTTAAAATTTCGTGTTTTTTCTAACATTGCAGGATTATTTTTTAGAGTGTAACAATATTCTACAAAGTTGTAGAGCAGACAATTGCAAAAATTTTGATATATAGACATAAGGGGTTTGCTTATAAACATCACGAGTTATCGCGATTTTACGAAAAAAAGTTTTGAAAAAGTTACTTTTTGCGTTTCTCTTTGTTTCGTCGTCCGTGTCTGTCGCGGGTGACCATGAACGGCCATGATCGATGACGACCAACATTTTCAAAACTTTTTTTCGTAAAATCGCGATAACTCGTGATGTTTATAAGCAAATCCCTTATGTTTATATATCAAAATTTTTGGAATTGTCTGCTCTACAACTTTGTAGAACATTGTTACACTCTAAAAATAACCCTGCAAAGTTAGAAAAACACGAAATTTTAAAATGAAAATTTTGTTCTAATGAAAAATGACCCTTCTGGGTCAATGTAGATTCGAAAAGAACATTAAATTTCCTATAAAATTACATGTTCCAAAATTTTTTACAATCGAGTAACGGAAAATGGGAGAATTTTTAAAACTTTTTTAGTGTTTTTTCAATGAAAATACGTTTTTCGGAATTCTGAGTACGTCATCAAATCGGGCGTCTAATTTTACATAAAAGTCCCTTTGATGCCAAATTTCTATCTCATCACCGTTTCAGGCTGCAAATTATTGAAAAACTCTTTTTCGCATGTTCAAAAATGGAAGGGGTCGTACCGCCCCTCCGTCACGAGATATCGAAAAACGGACCTCGGATTCGTGATCAGGGACAAAAGTTACCCCTAAGGGCAAAGTTTCACGCAAATCGAAGAGGGGTCGGGGCAACTTTTCCCGATTTCGTGTGAGTTGGTAGAGAATTACCCATGTAGAATTTCCAGAGTTATATAAACTTTTATACTAAGTAGTTAGTAAACTTTATATTCAATCCAAATTATTTTTTTAATCAGTCAAGTATGCCTATTTGGAGTTGGGAGACTGGATTTATGGTGATTTGTCAACAAATAACATTATTTATGTTAGTTTTTCGAAAGGTGTACAAACTTTTTTTGCACCTTTTTTATTTTCGTAATAGTATTTGTTATATAACTTTTTATAGAAATCATCTTTTCATGAGCTTTTTGTAGCAAAATGTTTGGCATGAGTTTCTGAACAAAACGTAGTACTAAGTTCCTGTCAAACTTTAAATTTTTTATATGTTTCATCACAAAATGTGCATAGTGCCCAAGGGTGTAAATACTTTTTTACATACTGTATATAGTTGATAGTAACAGTATTCCTAATTCCAGTCATAGTTCAACAAATCGTGATGGCGTAGTGGTTAGCATTTTTTGCTTACCAATCTAAAGGACGGGGGATCGAATCCTGACTCTATCGACTTTGATTTTTCGTTCTTATTTGTATTTTTAAGTCTTATACTTTCTCGTAGGGAGCAGACGGGCATCGAACCCACGACCATTCGCTTACAAAGCGAACACCGTAACCAGTCAGCCACGGCCGCTCCTGCAAAGGAAACTCATAACGGATAAAGACAAAAGAAAAGAGTAAAAGAAATGTGAAAAAAGAAAAGCGAAATGAAAAATAAAATTTAAAATTTGAAAATTAAGCATTCATCATTAAAAATTGAACATTGAACATTGAAATTGAACATTGAACATTGAACATTGAACATTGATCATTGAACATTGAACATTATACATTGAACATTGAACATTGAACATTGAACATTGAACATTGAACATTGAACATTGAACATTGAACATTGAACATTGAACATTGAACATTGAACATTGAACATTGAACATTGAACATTGAACATTGAACATTGAACATTGAACATTGAACATTGAACATTGAACATTGAACATTGAACATTGAACATTGAACATTGAACATTGAACATTGAACATTGAACATTGAACATTGAACAGTGAACATTAAACAGTGAACATTGAGAAACAGAAAAATATCACAGAAATGATCCCTCCTAACATTCCCTTTGACAGCGCGGGAACTCCAACCGGGGCCAGCATGTCGTTGAACTTCCTTGGAGATTCCCCATCACGGCGCACTATCTGAAATTAAATCTGGAATCTTTGAATTACGTCGCCGTCGTCATCATCGTAATCGTCCTTGCCATCACCATGCCATCATGTCCTGACGAAAGCCGCGCGCGGCCATCCTTTTGGCGCTCGGAATCAAAGGTTGACATCGTCGTCGGAGGAAGTCCTCAGCGCAATGAGTCAATGATGAGCTACATGAAAAGGATGATGATATTCGAAACGATGACGATGGCAAACTTTGCCTGGTAGGTCTCTCGCGCGCGGTACAATGGCTGGAATAATTGCTATTTGTATTGCAAGATGATGGAAGCAGCCAGAGCGCTGGAAGCTCGAATGATGTTGACTCGGTGTGGAGGTGGCTGTTTATTGAGGATTCTGTTTTGGGATTTATATGAGCCGGTACCGTTACCTGCTAACAACTTAATCAGTGATAAAGGGTTTGCTGGTTAATGAATGGTTTCCGGTGAGGACTACGTTCTTGAATGGAAATTTTATAATTGTATGAATCTAGAAGCAATTCGAGCTGAGAAATTAGGTATTTGTCAAGTTTACCTATATGACTTTGCTCCAGGGATGCCAGATACACAGATTTGTCTGTGTTTCACAGACATTTGAGCTCGTGTCAGACGTTTTTTGAGGTACACAGACTTTTTGAAAACTTCATTAAATTGTTATTTTGTAAAAATATCAATCGATAATTATTTCGTTAGTCTTCAAATGCTTAAAAACACATTTTTTGATGGATTTCTATGACTGTAAATTGGTATATTTGAATTTAAAACAAAGGCACAGACATACACAGACTTTTTCACAGACATTTTAAAAAATCATGTGGCATCCCTGCTTTGCTCAACTGTCTTTAAAATTTAATTTCAAGCGAGGCTATCTCATATAACATGAAGAATTCGGGTTCCATCTTCAAAAACAAAAAAACATATCAAAAACAAAACATTAAAACAACAAAACAACAAAACAACGATTTTTTTTTAAATTCTTCTGTTTGAAAACGATTAAATTTGCATTAAATATAATTAAAAATAATGAAAAACTATGATCCACTATTCCACTCTTCAATTTTTAATGAAAATTTGCTAAAAATCGAAAAAAAAACAGTAATCTTCTAAGTCAACTTTATTATACAAACTGAATAACGTAATCGACTTAAAGTATGGAAACAATTATAATTATCAATGAGTACAAGTTTTTAGAACTTCATTTCTCTGTCAACCTTCTAACGTCACCGGTAGCCTTGTCCTGGCAAGAGAACCAACACGTTCAGTCACAAAAGCAGTAACTCCTTCGAGGTTTCCTTTTGATCCTTTTTATGGGTCACCTTTCTTGGCCTTTGGTCCTGGCTTACCAGCATCATTTTTTCCTCCCTCCAAGTCCTTACCCGTAGTAGCATTGGTGGTGGGGATGCGACAAAGTGCGACAGCTATAAATACTTGCTTTCTTTTCAATTTCACCTCTCAACTTCTGGCCAACTTATGGTCACACGCCAGCTCGAGCACCGATACACGACCCTGGCTCGGGGAAAACCCTTTCACACCATTTTCGCCGCAAGATTTTCCTGGAATAGAATGAAAAGCATATGGTTGCTGGTGGTGGGCTTGAGCTTGGACCCGAAGCGGTGTGTGGTGGTGAAAAGTGAACAAAGTTGAGCAGATAAGCTCCGTTGCCAACCCGTTTTCCACGGACACTGAAGAGGACCAAACTGGCCAAGATAATGGGGACTATGGCACGGTTAGCCTTGGGCTTCTTCTAACGGTGCACGATAGCGGACAAAGAATGGGCTATTTAGCAGTGATGAATAATACATGGAATAGTTAAGTGATTTTGTGAGCTTTGAAATGGTTTATTTTCACTTTTGACGTTTAATTTCAACGAAAGTTTTGGGATGTAAAATTAACACTCTAAGAGATTGAGCCTTTTAATAAACTTCCGATACATTGTTAGATGGGTTCGGATTTCTATTAAGTTTTCGCGCGCTGCAAATCGAAAATCTTTGTTTATATTTTCATTAAAAAAACATATCTCGAAAAATACGGGTTTTTTTTTTGACGAAGAACTTGGTCTTAGGGCTCTATACATGTAATGTAACGAAAAGAAATTAAACACGACTGCAAGATTTGTAACATTAATATCTCAGCTCCTATTCAACACACGTAAAAGTGGTACCCACCAAACAAAAGGGGAGATTGCACGCATTCTTACTATACCTAATTAATGGCCATGAAATTATGTTGAAGCACTTAAAAACTGAGTTTAAATTAATAAAACTGCTTCCACACAGCAAGCAAGCACGCACACAACATACACACGCGCACACTCTCTCATTCTTGACTCCGCCCCCAATGCCTTGCCAGCAGGCCTGCAAAATGTTTCCAACCCAGCGTGCACATGAAGCAAACCAAAATGTCAGTTCACTGCTAGCATGTGACTGTAAGCCTACTGTGTCCGTTCAACCACTGCCGCCTGACTCGTGCCGGTCGGCTGTTGGAGAATGAGAGACGTGAAAATGAGCTACACTCACTCAATTCGTGTCGTATGACTGACTCGTGAAATCCTCTCTAAACACTATTTTGACTTTTTTTAAACAATTGAATGGTTCTAGACTATGCAAAACACTTAAAACAACCATAACTTATATTTAAAATTACATTTCCACGCATAAATACCAACTTTTTGTGCAAAAACTTGTTTCTTTATGTGTGTGCGTGCAACGTCGAATGAGCGTTGGTCGACTACTGCCTCGCATTGCAGCTGCTCAGTGAGCTAGGGCACTCACGACTGAGTCGGGTTTGTTTATGTCACGGTTTTGCGATTCAGTGAATGGATCTGAAAAAATCGTGTATGCGTCGCCGATTTTAGCGTCAGGACCCCTGACATTTTCAGCTCTGCTTGCCAGCGATTGGCTTTGACACAATTTGGCGATTTATTCCTTTGTGCTGCTGCTTCGTAAGAGTAGTCGATCCAAAATCAAATCAAATCAATTTTGAACGCCGACCTGGAAGGAGCTCCTGCAGTTGCTGATTCGGGACCGAGCAGGAAACCAGCCACGAGGAAATCCACGATCGGACGACGTTGCACACTAAGATTTTTTACAGTACTCGGTAAAATTTTTACCGAAATCTCAACAGCCGAGCGCTCGGTAGTCAGCTCGGTAAAACTATTTTTTAATGAGTACTCAGTAAAACATATCTTGAACATGGAAGGGACGATTTGCCGAACACACTGTAAAATTTACCGACAGCTCGGTAAAATTTACCGAGCATTCAGTTAATGTTATTTTGACAGAAGCTTGGAAATTGTACCGAAGACTCTGTAAGAATTGCCGATAGCTCTGTAAAATTTACCGAGCATTCAGTTAAAGTTATTTTGACAGAAACTGGGGAATTGTACTGAAGACTCGGTAATATTTACCGAACTCTCAGTTACAGATTTAAAGATATCGTCTCTTGGGTGCTATCTGGTGACATATCCTAACTGATTACATCCGACGTGTCACAAAATAGCACAAAAGCGACGATATTGAAAACAGGACACTTGGGAAGAAGATACAATTATTTAATAATTTTTCTGCTTTATAGGGAAATATACCCATTTTAATCACTCTAAGCCGATCGACCAATTCTCATCACTTTTGCCGTTTTCCGCTATAAAATCAACATTTTCAGATGTATCAACAATGGTGAGTTGCTTGCTCACTTTTATTTTCGCTATTTATTACTTTGGAACAGTAAAAAACACAAGCTGTAATTCATGATCAAAGTGCTAATAGGTCGATAATAGAAATAGGCTGAGAAAGGGTGAAGTTCCCCTTTTGTGGATAGAGATCGGATCGAATCGTTAACCTGACAACGATCAAACTTTTCTCAACGGCGATTTCCTTTCCTTTCCAAAAAATTACCCCTCCGGTCGAATCCGTGAGCTTCTCACCTCGCACATACAAGATGGGATTATCAGACTTGATCAGAGGCATCGGTTCACCGACCTGTAAATGAAAAAAGAAAAACAATAATTATTTATTATTTTTATTAAACAGAACTAACTCTTAGTACCTTAACCCATTCAACAATGCCATGCAACGGGTTGTCAGCAGAGCTGTTTCTGTCCTGCTTGGAGTTTGCGCCTCGGCTAAGGTTCTTCTGGCGAACAATCGCAAGCGTTCGCACAAAATCTGTAATTATTAATCAAAGTTAGTTATTAGTTAAGGTTCTTTTTTTATGAATACATTTTCCTATTCACCATTTTTGATAAGACAGTGCAGATGTTTAAACGCTGATAGGATTTTAGGTTGCATAACCGAAAATTGTGCAAAAAAATCTGACGCTGTGGGGTACATGAGGTTAAAGTCCATATCCATAATGAAACTATGCGTCGAATATCATCAACGCTTGGTCCTTGAGGTTGACTTTTCAAATCTTCGTCAACGAGTGGTTCCGAGACACTGGCTGTCATTTCCGGTTCAAAAATCAATGGTTCAATTACTTCCGATTCGTCCACAGTTTGCGGCACTGCGTGTTTTTCCCCAATGTGACGTTTTAAGCTCGAAAAGTGCAAGAATCGTAAGTTGCACTTTGAAAAGTGCAATCGTAGAAAACCATCTCATCCTGAATGTCACCACCTTTAAGATGAAGTGACATGTGGTGGCTGAGCCCTCCAAAATCCGGACACAACTCGTCCAAAAATGCAACACTTAATGTCTGCCATCTAAAAACAGTAAAAAAGGAGTTTGAAAAACTTACGCAAAACATCCACTTGAGACTGGTCGATTTTTCGAAGATCGTTCAATATTCCATCCATTTTATTCACCTTCACTATAAAATCACTTAAAATATTGCGCTGCTATTCACTTTCACTTCAAAATCACTTTAATTATACTTTAAAATCCGATCAAAACCACGCCAGCAACCGAAGCGTCGAAGATTTCGCTGTACAATGGCGGTTAATGGCAACGAAATGTCAAAATAAATTTCACTGAGTACTCGGTTAAATTTTACCGAGTGCGTTGTAAACATATCAAGTTTTACCGGGTTACCGGTATTTTTTTACCGAGTTTGAATGAATTACCGGAAAATTCAGTTTACTGAGGAATTTCGGTAAAAAAACAACCGAGGTACGGTATTTTATACCGATTACAGTAAAATACTCTACATTTCTTCAGTAAAATGATTTTTGTTTACCGGTTGCTTGGTAAAAATCAAGTTTTACTGTGCAATTTCGGTAAAAAAATTACCGAGCAACGCGCTCCTGATTTAGTGTGTGCCATGGAGATTTTGCGGGACGGAACCAAGGAAGGACGCGAGGGGTGACGGAATCTCTTTGACTCTCTTTGACAAATTTGACATTTCGGCAGTAGTGGCCACCACCTGGAGTGGCCGGAGGCCCCGGGGATGTTGCGATAAGGGGACATTTGCGGAACCATAAGAGATAGGGGAATATGGGTATCAAACTTTAGGGTTTTGACAAAGAACTTTGTCCTAAGGTTTCTATACGTGGTGTCAATCCAAAATTTTCGCGAAGCGAAAACGTTACGTGACGAATTCCCCTCTTTTTGCTGCACGCTGGTTGGATGAATGAACGCTTCCCAATCAGTCAATCGAGAGACGTGAGATTGATGTAGCTAAAATCACCCCCACTCCAGCTCATAATTTTCAGATTGTCGACGAGGCAACAAAACGCGGCTCGGTCGGTCCCGAAAATTCATTCTATTGCTGGACGTCGACGAGAACACATCAGAAGCAGATGGCCTGGTGGCCCGGTAGCAGACGGCCTGGAGGTCTGGGAGCAGATGGCTTGGAGGCAAGGACCAGCTAAGACATGGCAGTCGCGGGAGTCGATCATTGGAACTGGCCACCACCTGGACTGGAGTAGCCGGAGGCGCCGCGGATGTTCCGATGGGGGGACATTTGCCGAACCGTAAGAGTTGGGGCAATAAGGATATCAAACTTTTTGGTTTTTGATACTGGACATTAAATTTGACATTTCGACAGTAGTGGCCACAATCTGGAGTGGCCGGAGGCCCCGCGGATGTTCCGATGGGGGGACATTTGCCGAATCGTAAGAGTTGGGGCAATATGGGTATCAAACTTTATGGTTTTTGATACTGGACCTAAAAAGTTGCGTTTGGCCATTATCTGAAGTTAAGCAGTTAAAATAATTTGCTTATTAGGCAGGAAGTTATAAATAGATTACTGCGATGCACATTTTTTTGTGCCGCTGCGAAAATCGGTTTCTGGAAATTTAGAATAACTATCTCGTAATCAATTAAAGCCCTATAAAGGGCAGTTTTAATGTCAGCTGTTCAAATTTCCTTGCAGCCTTGCAAAACATTCCCGCATCTTGGTAACATTCGAGTGGTGAAGGAAAGTCATTTGAATTCACCTCGATTTCTATTTCAGCTCCACTTGCCATTTCCGTCCTCTTAGTTCGATAGGACGTTAATAATGTGGGGGGAAATTTGTACCGGACATTCTAATCGAAAATAACAACAATCATCTTGCAAAGTTCTTTGTCATACTGGTCATGTGTAACATAACCACCTGCACCTTTGTGAATTTGTTTGTTAACACCTCTCAAAATGATTTATTTTGTTTAGTTTACAATTATTGTTCACCTACAAAAATTACAGATCATTTTTCGACGTGTGAAATTACACCTGCATGTGTAGAAGAGAAATAGATGTTCCACCCAATAATCGAGATGATGACCTTTAGATTTGTTTTACCAATAGGTACCAATTTTTCCCTTCCGGTTTTTTCCTCTTGATGAGCGTTAATTTTTTTATCTTTTGATGATGATTCTTCCATCGCTGATTGTGAAAATTTTTAAGAAAAATCCGTTGAAAACATTTTTAGACACACATTGTAGAAATAAGAAGAATGAAAAAGGATAAACAGAAAAAAAAATGTTTAAATTTACAACCAAAATTTGTAAATTTACCACTTTTCTGTTGCAATGCTTCTTTTTATGTCTAAATTCTGTAAAAAATCTTTTAAAATTCTGTTAAAATTTATTTAAAAATCTGCTAAAATTCTGTTAAAATTCTTTTAAAATTCTTATAAAATTGTTTTAAAATTCTTTGCAAATTCTGTTAAAATTCTGTTAAAATTCTGTTAAAAATCTGTTAAAAATCTGTTAAAAATCTTTTAAAATTCTGTTAAAATTCTGTTAAAATTCAGTTAAAAATCTGTTAAAATTCTGTTAAAATTCTTTTAAAAATCTGTTAAAATTCTGTTAAAATTCTGTTAAAATTCTGTTAGAATTCTGTTAAAATTCTGTTAAAATTCTGTTAAAATTCTGTTAAAATTCTGTTAAAATTCTGTTAAAATTCTGTTGAAATTCTGTTGAAATTCTGTTAAAATTCTGTTAAAATTCTGTTAAAATTCTGTTAAAATTCTTTTAAAATCCTGTTAAAATTCCTTTACAATTCTGTTAAAATTCTGTTAAAATTCTGTTAAAATTCTGTTAAAATTCTGTTAAAATTCTGTTAAAATTCTATTAAATTTCTGTTAAAATTCTGTTTAAATTCTGTTAAAATTCTGTTAAAATTCCTTTACAATTCTGTTAAAATTCTGTTACAATTCTGTTAAAATTCTGTTAAAATTCTGTTAAAATTCTGTTAAAATTCTGTTAAAATTCTGTTAAAATTCTGTTAAAATTCTGTTAAAATTCTGTTAAAATTCTGTTCAAATTCTGTTAAAATTCTGTTAAAATTCTTTTAAAATTCTTATAAAATTCCTTTAAAATTCTTTTAAAATTCTGTTAAAATTCTTTTAAAATTCTCATAAAATTCTCTTAAAATTCTTTTAGAATTCTTTTAAAATTCTTTTAAAATTCTTTTAAAAATCTGTAAAAATTCTGTTAAAATTCTATTGAAATTCTGATTAATTCTGTTAAAATTCTGTTAAAATTCTTTTGAAATCCTTTTGAAAATCATTTTAAATCCTATTGAAATTCTGTTAAAATTCTTTAAAAAATCTGTTTAAATTCTGTTAAATTCTGTTAAAATTCTGTTAAAATTCCTTTAAAATTTTTATAAAATTCCTTTACAGTTCTGTTAAAATTCTGTTAAAATTCTGTTAAAATTCTGTTAAAATTCTGTTAATATTCTATTAAAAATCTGTTAAAATTCTGTTAAAATTCTGTTAAAATTCTGTCAAAATGCTGTTAAAAATCTGTTAAAATTCTTTTTAAATTCTTTTTAAATTCTGTTAAAATTCTGTTAAAATTCTGTTAAAATTCTGTTAAAATTCTGTTAAAATTCTGTTAAACTTCTGTTAAAAATCTGTTAAAATTCTAATAAAATTATGTTAAAATTCTGTTAAAATTCTGTTAATATTCTGTTAAAATTCTGTTAAAATTCTGTTAAAATTCTGTTAAAATTCTGTTAAAATTCTGTTAAAAATCTGTTAAAATTATGTTAAAATTCTGTTAAAATTCTGTTAAAACTCTGTTAAAATTCTGTTAAAATTCTGTTAAAATTCTGTTAAAAATCTGTTAAAAATCTGTTAAAAATCTGTTAAAAATCTGTTAAAATTCTGTTAAAATTCTGTTAAAATACTGTTAAAATTCTGTTGAAATTCTGTTAAAATTCTGTTAAAATTCTGTTAAAATTCTGTTAAAATTCAGTTAAAATTCTGTTAAAATTCTGTTAAAATTCTGCTAAAATTCTGTTAAAATTCTGTTAAAATTCTTTTAAAAATCTGTTGAAATTCTGTTAATAATCTGTTAAAATTCTGTTAAAATTCTGTTAAAATTCTGTAAAAATTCTGTTAAAATTCTGTTAAAATTCTGTTAAAATTCAGTTAAACTTCTGTTTAAAATCTGTTAAAATTCTGTTAAAATTCTGTTAAAATTCTGTTAAAATTCTGTCAAAATTCTGTTAAAATTCTGTTAAAATTCTGTTAAAATTCTGTTAAAAATCTGTTAAAATTCTGTTAATAATCTGTTAAAATTCTGTTAAAATTCTGTTAAAATTCTGTTAAAATTCTGTTAAAATTCTGTTAAAATTCTGTTAAAATTCTGTTAAAAATCTGTTTAAATTCAGTTAAACTTCTGTTAAAAATCTGTTAAAATTCTGTTAAAATTCTGTTAAAATTCTGTTGAATATCTGTTAAAATTCTGTTAAAATTCTGTTAAAAATCTGTTAAAATTCTGTTAAAATTCTGTTAAAAATCTGTTAAAATTCTGTTAAAATTCTGTTAAAATTCTGTTAAAATTCTGTTAAAAATCTGTTAAAATTCTGTTAAAATAAGTTAAAATTTTGTTAGAATTCTGTTAAAAATCTGTTAAAATACTGTTAAAAATCTGTTAAAATTCTGTTAAAATTCTGTTAAAATTCTGTTAAAAATCTGTTAAAATTCTGTTAAAATTCTGTTAAATACTGTTATAATTCTGTTAAAATTCTGTTAAAATTCTGTTAAAATTCTGTTAGAATTCTGTTAAAATCTGTTAAAATTCTGTTAAAATTCTGTTAAAATTCTGTTAAAATTCTGTTAAAAATCTGTTGTAGTTCCGTTAAAAATCTGTTAAAAATCTGTTAAAAATCTGTTTAAATTCTGTTTAAATTCTGTTTAAATTCTGTTAAAATTCTGTTAAAATTCTGTAAAAATTCTGTTAAAATTCTTTTAAAATTCTGTTAAAATTCTGTTAAAATTCTGTTAAAATTCTGTTAAAAATCTGTTAAAATTCTGTTAAAAATCTGTTAAAAATCTGTTAAAATTCTGTTAAAATTCTGTTAAAATTCTGTTAAAATTCTGTTAAAAATCTGTTAAAATTCTGTTAAAATTCTGTTAAAATTCTGTTAAAATTCTGTTAAAATTCTGTTAAAATTCTGTTAATAATCTGTTAAAATTCTGTTAAAATTCTGTTAAAATTCTGTTAAAATTCTGTTAAAATTCTGTTAAAATTCAGTTAAACTTCTGTTAAAAATCTGTTAAAATTCTGTTAAAATTCTGTTAAAATTCTGTTAAACTTCTGTTAAAATTCTGTTAAAATTCTGTTAAAATTCTGTTAAAATTCTGTTCAAATTCTGTTAAAAATCTGTTAAAATTCTGTTAAAATTCTGTTAAAATTCTGTTAAAATTCTGTTAAAATTCTGTTAAAAATCTGTTAAAATTCTGTTAAAATTCTGTTAAAATTCTGTTAAAATTCTGTTAAAATTCTGTTAAAATTCTGTTAAAATTCTGTTAAAATTCTGTTAAAAATCTGTTAAAGTTCCGTTAAAAATCTGTTAAAATTCTGTTAAAAATCTTTTAAAATTCTGTTAATATTCTGTTAAAATTCTGTTAATATTTTGTTAAAATTCTGTTAAAATTCTGTTAAAATTCTGTTAGAATTCTGTTAAAATTCTGTTAAAATTCTGTTAAAATTCTGTTAAAAATCTGTTAAAATTCTGTTAAAAATCTTTTAAAATTCTGTTAATATTCTGTTAAAATTCTGTTAAAATTCTGTTAAAATTCTGTTAAAATTCTGTTAAAATTCTGTTAAAATTCTGTTAAAAATCTGTTAAAAATCTGTTAAAGTTCCGTTAAAAATCTGTTAAAAATCTGTTAAAAATCTGTTTAAATTCTGTTAAAATTCTGTTAAAATTCTTTTAAAATTCTGTTAAAATTCTGTTAAAATTCTGTTAAAAATCTGTTAAAATTCTGTTAAAATTCTGTTAGAATTCTGTTAAAATTCTGTTAAAATTCTGTTAAAATTCTGTTTAAATTCTGTTAAAATTCTTTTAAAATTCTGTTAAAATTCTGTTAAAATTCTGTTAAAAATCTTTTAAAATACTGTTAAAATTTTGTTAAAATTCTGTTAAAAATCTGTTAAAATTCTGTTAAAATTCTGTTAAAATTCTGTTAAAATTCTGTTAAAATTCTGTTAAAATTCTGTTAAAATTCTGTTAAAATTCTGTTCAAATTCTGTTAAAATTCTGTTAAAATTCTGTTAAAATTTTTATAAAATTCTTTAAAATTCTGTTAAAATTCTGTTAAAATTCTGTTAAAATTCTGTTAAAATTCTGTTAAAATTCTGTTAAAATTCTGTTAAAATTCTGTTAAAATTCTGTTAAAATTCTGTTAAAATTCTGTTAAAAATCTGTTAAAGTTCCGTTAAAATCTGTTAAAATTCTGTTAAAAATCTTTTAAAATTCTGTTAATATTCTGTTAAAATTCTGTTAATATTTTGTTAAAATTCTGTTAAAATTCTGTTAAAATTCTGTTAGAATTCTGTTAAAATTCTGTTAAAATTCTGTTAAAATTCTGTTAAAAATCTGTTAAAATTCTGTTAAAAATCTTTTAAAATTCTGTTAATATTCTGTTAAAATTCTGTTAAAATTCTGTTAAAATTCTGTTAAAATTCTGTTAAAATTCTGTTAAAATTCTGTTAAAAATCTGTTAAAATCTGTTAAAGTTCCGTTAAAAATCTGTTAAAATCTGTTAAAATCTGTTTAAATTCTGTTAAAATTCTGTTAAAATTCTTTAAAATTCTGTTAAAATTCTGTTAAAATTCTGTTAAAATCTGTTAAAATTCTGTTAAAATTCTGTTAAAATTCTGTTAAAATTCTGTTAAAATTCTGTTAAAATTTGTTTAAATTCTGTTAAAATTCTTTAAAATTCTGTTAAAATTCTGTTAAAATTCTGTTAAAAATCTTTTAAAATACTGTTAAAATTTTGTTAAAATTCTGTTAAAATTCTGTTAAAATCTGTTAAAATTCTGTTAAAATTCTGTTAAAATTCTGTTAAAAATCTGTTAAAATTCTGTTAAAATTCTGTTAAAATTCTGTTAAAATTCTGTTAAAATTCTGTTAAAATTCTGTTAAAATTCTGTTAAAATTCTGTTAAAATTCTGTTAAAATTCTGTTCAAATTCTGTTAAAATTCTGTTAAAATTCTGTTAAAATTCTGTTAAAATTCTGTTAAAATTCTGTTAAAATTCTGTTAAAATTCTGTTAAAATTCTGTTAAAATTCTGTTAAAATTCTGTTAAAATTCTGTTAAAATTCTGTTAAAATTCTGTTAAAATTCTGTTAAAATTCTGTTAAAATTCTGTTAAAATTCTGTTAAAAATCTGTTAAAATTCTGTTAAAATAAGTTAAAATTTTGTTAGAATTCTGTTAAAAATCTGTTAAAATTCTGTTAAAATTCTGTTAAAATTCTGTTAAAATTCTGTTAAAATTCTGTTAAAATTCTGTTAAAATTCTGTTAAAATTCTGTTAAAAATCTGTTAAAATTCTGTTAAAATCTGTTAAAATTCTGTTAAAATTCTGTTAAAATTCTGTTAAAATTCTGTTAAAATTCTGTTAAAATTCTGTTAAAATTCTGTTAAAATTCTGTTAAAATTCTGTTAAAATTCTGTTAAAATTCTGTTAAAATTCTGTTAAAATTCTGTTAAAATTCTGTTTAAATTCTGTTAAAATTCTGTTAAAATTCTGTTAAAATTCTGTTAAAATTCTGTTAAAATTCTGTTAAAATTCTGTTAAAAATCTTTTAAAATACTGTTAAAATTTTGTTAAAATTCTGTTAAAATTCTGTTAAAAATCTGTTAAAATTCTGTTAATAATCTGTTAAAATTCTGTTAAAATTCTGTTAAAATTCTGTTAAAATTCTGTTAAAATTCTGTTAAAATTCTGTTAAAATTCTGTTAAAATTCTGTTAAAATTCTGTTTAAATTCTGTTAAAATTCTGTTAAAATTCTGTTAAAATTCTGTTAAAATTCTGTTAAAATTCTGTTAAAAATCTGTTAAAATTCTGTTAATAATCTGTTAAAATTCTGTTAAAATTCTGTTAAAATTCTGTTAAAATTCTGTTAAAATTCTGTTAAAAATCTGTTTAAATTCAGTTAAACTTCTGTTAAAAATCTGTTAAAATTCTGTTAAAATTCTGTTAAAATTCTGTTAAAATCTGTTAAAATTCTTTAAAATTTTTATAAAATTCCTTTACAGTTCTGTTAAAATTCTGTTAAAATTCTGTTAAAATTCTGTTAAAATTCTGTTAATATTCTATTAAAATCTGTTAAAATTCTGTTAAAATTCTGTTAAAATTCTGTCAAAATGCTGTTAAAAATCTGTTAAAATTCTTTTTAAATTCTTTTTAAATTCTGTTAAAATTCTGTTAAAATTCTGTTAAAATTCTGTTAAAATTCTGTTAAACTTCTGTTAAAAATCTGTTAAAATTCTAATAAAATTATGTTAAAATTCTGTTAAAATTCTGTTAATATTCTGTTAAAATTCTGTTAAAATTCTGTTAAAATTCTGTTAAAATTCTGTTAAAATTCTGTTAAAAATCTGTTAAAATTATGTTAAAATTCTGTTAAAATTCTGTTAAAACTCTGTTAAAATTCTGTTAAAATTCTGTTAAAATTCTGTTAAAATTCTGTTAAAAATCTGTTAAAATCTGTTAAAATCTGTTAAAAATCTGTTAAAATTCTGTTAAAATACTGTTAAAATTCTGTTGAAATTCTGTTAAAATTCTGTTAAAATTCTGTTAAAATTCTGTTAAAATTCTGTTAAAATTCTGTTAAAATTCTGTTAAAATTCTGTTAAAATTCTGTTAAAATTCTGTTAAAATTCTGTTAAAATTCTGTTAAAAATCTGTTGAAATTCTGTTAATAATCTGTTAAAATTCTGTTAAAATTCTGTTAAAATTCTGTAAAAATTCTGTTAAAATTCTGTTAAAATTCTGTTAAAATTCAGTTAAACTTCTGTTTAAAATCTGTTAAAATTCTGTTAAAATTCTGTTAAAATTCTGTTAAAATTCTGTCAAAATTCTGTTAAAATTCTGTTAAAATTCTGTTAAAATTCTGTTAAAAATCTGTTAAAATTCTGTTAATAATCTGTTAAAATTCTGTTAAAATTCTGTTAAAATTCTGTTAAAATTCTGTTAAAATTCTGTTAAAATTCTGTTAAAAATCTGTTTAAATTCAGTTAAACTTCTGTTAAAAATCTGTTAAAATTCTGTTAAAATTCTGTTAAAATTCTGTTAAAAATCTGTTAAAATTCTGTTAAAATTCTGTTAAAAATCTGTTAAAATTCTGTTAAAATTCTGTTAAAAATCTGTTAAAATTCTGTTAAAATTCTGTTAAAATTCTGTTAAAATTCTGTTAAAAATCTGTTAAAATTCTGTTAAAATAAGTTAAAATTTTGTTAGAATTCTGTTAAAAATCTGTTAAAATACTGTTAAAAATCTGTTAAAATTCTGTTAAAATTCTGTTAAAATTCTGTTAAAAATCTGTTAAAATTCTGTTAAAATTCTGTTAAATACTGTTAATAATTCTGTTAAAATTCTGTTAAAATTCTGTTAAAATTCTGTTAAAATTCTGTTAAAATCTGTTAAAATTCTGTTAAAATTCTGTTAAAATTCTGTTAAAATTCTGTTAAAATCTGTTAAAATTCTGTTAAAATCTGTTAAAATCTGTTAAAATCTGTTTAAATTCTGTTTAAATTCTGTTTAAATTCTGTTAAAATTCTGTTAAAATTCTGTTAAAATTCTGTTAAAATTTTTAAAATTCTGTTAAAATTTGTTAAAATTCTGTTAAAATTCTGTTAAAAATCTGTTAAAATTCTGTTAAAATTCTGTTAAAATTCTGTTAAAATTCTGTTAAAATTCTGTTAAAATTCTGTTAAAAATCTGTTAAAATTCTGTTAAAATTCTGTTAAAATTCTGTTAAAATTCTGTTAAAATTCTGTTAAAATTCTGTTAAAATCTGTTAAAATTCTGTTAAAATTCTGTTAAAATTCTGTTAAAATTCTGTTAAAATTCTGTTAAAATTCAAAATTCTGTTAAAAATCTGTTAAAATTCTGTTAAAATTCTGTTAAAATTCTGTTAAAATTCTGTTAAAATTCTGTTAAAATTCTGTTAAAATTCTGTTAAAATTCTGTTAAAATTCTGTTAAAATTCTGTTAAAAATCTGTTAAAATTCTGTTAAAATTTTGTTAAAATTCTGTTAAAATTCTGTTGTTAAAATTCTGTTAAAAATCTGTTAAAATTCTGTTAAAATTCTATTAAAATTCTGTTAAAATTCTGTTAAAATTCTGTTAAAATTCTGTTAAAATTCTGTTAAAATTCTGTTAAAAATCTGTTAAAGTTCCGTTAAAAATCTGTTAAAATTCTGTTAAAAATCTTTTAAAATTCTGTTAATATTCTGTTAAAATTCTGTTAATATTTTGTTAAAAATCTGTTAAAATTCTGTTAAAATTCTGTTAGAATTCTGTTAAAATTCTGTTAAAATTCTGTTAAAATTCTGTTAAAAATCTGTTAAAATTCTGTTAAAAATCTTTTAAAATTCTGTTAATATTCTGTTAAAATTCTGTTAAAATTCTGTTAAAATTCTGTTAAAAATCTGTTAAAATTATGTTAAAATTCTGTTAAAAATCTGTTAAAAATCTGTTAAAGTTCCGTTAAAAATCTGTTAAAAATCTGTTAAAAATCTGTTTAAATTCTGTTAAAATTCTGTTAAAATTCTTTTAAAATTCTGTTAAAATTCTGTTAAAATTCTGTTAAAAATCTGTTAAAATTCTGTTAAAATTCTGTTAGAATTCTGTTAAAATTCTGTTAAAATTCTGTTAAAATTCTGTTTAAATTCTGTTAAAATTTTTAAAATTCTGTTAAAATTCTGTTAAAATTCTGTTAAAAATCTTTTAAAATACTGTTAAAATTTTGTTAAAATTCTGTTAAAATTCTGCTAAAAATCTGTTAAAATTCTGTTAAAAATCTGTTAAAATTCTGTTAATAATCTGTTAAAATTCTGTTAAAATTCTGTTAAAATTCTGTTAAAAATCTGTTAAAATTCTGTTAAAATTCTGTTAAAATTCTGTTAAAATTCTGTTAAAATTCTGTTAAAATTCTGTTAAAATTCTGTTAAAATTCTGTTAAAAATCTGTTAAAATTCTGTTAAAATAAGTTAAAATTTTGTTAGAATTCTGTTAAAAATCTGTTAAAATTCTGTTAAAATTCTGTTAAGATTCTGTTAAAATTCTGTTAAAATTCTGTTAAAATTCTGTTAAAATTCTGTTAAAATTCTGTTAAAAATCTGTTAAAGTTCCGTTAAAAATCTGTTAAAATTCTGTTAAAATTCTGTTAAAATTCTGTTAAAATTCTGTTAAAATTCTGTTAAAATTCTGTTAAAAATCTGTTAAAATTCTGTTAAAATTCTGTTAAAATTCTGTTAGAATTCTGTTAAAATTCTGTTAAAATTCTGTTAAAATTCTGTTTAAATTCTGTTAAAATTCTGTTAAAATTCTGTTAAAATTCTGTTAAAATTCTGTTAAAATTCTGTTAAAAATCTTTTAAAATACTGTTAAAATTTTGTTAAAATTCTGTTAAAATTCTGTTAAAATCTGTTAAAATTCTGTTAAAATTTTTAAAATTCTGTTAAAATTCTGTTAAAATTCTGTTAAAATTCTGTTAAAATTCTGTTAAAATTCTGTTAAAATTCTGTTAAAATTTTTTAAAATTCTGTTAAAATTCTTTTAAAATTCTGTTAAAATTCTTTTAAAATTCTGTTAAAATTCTGTTAAAATTCTTTAAAATTCTGTTAAAATTTTTAAAATTCTTTTAAAAATCTGTTAAAATTCTGTTAAAATTCTGTTAAAATTTGTTAATTCTGTTAAAATTCTGTTAAAATTCTTTTAAAATCCTTTTGAAAATCATTTTAAATTCTGTTGAAATTCTGTTAAAATTCTTTAAAAATCTGTTTAAATTCTGTTAAATTCTGTTAAAATTCTGTTAAAATTCTTTAAAATTTTTATAAAATTCTTTAAAATTCTGTTAAAATTCTGTTAAAATTCTGTTAAAATTCTGTTAAAATTCTGTTAAAATTCTATTAAAATCTGTTAAAATTCTGTTAAAATTCTGTTAAAATTCTGTTAAAATTCTGTTAAAATCTGTTAAAATTTTTTAAATTCTTTTAAATTCTGTTAAAATTCTGTTAAAATTCTGTTAAAATTCTGTTAAAATTCTGTTAAAATTCTGTTAAAATTCTGTTAAAATTCTGTTAAAATTCTATTAAAATTCTGTTAAAATTCTGTTAAAATTCTGTTAAAATTCTGTTAAAATTCTGTTAAAATTCTGTTAAAATTCTGTTAAAATTCTGTTAAAATTCTGTTAAAATTCTGTTAAAATTATGTTAAAATTCTGTTAAAATTCTGTTAAAATTCTGTTAAAATTCTGTTAAAATTCTGTTAAAATTCTGTTAAAAATCTGTTAAAATCTGTTAAAATCTGTTAAAAATCTGTTAAAATTCTGTTAAAATTCTGTTAAAAAATTCTGTTAAAATTCTGTTAAAATTCTGTTAAAATTCTGTTAAAATTCTGTTAAAATTCTGTTAAAATTCTGTTAAAATTCTGTTAAAATTCTGTTAAAATTCTGTTAAAATTCTGTTAAAATTCTGTTAAAATTCTGTTAAAAATCTGTTAAAATTCTGTTAATAATCTGTTAAAATTCTGTTAAAATTCTGTTAAAATTCTGTTAAAATTCTGTTAAAATTCTGTTAAAATTCTGTTAAAATTCTGTTAAATTCTGTTAAAATCTGTTAAAATTCTGTTAAAATTCTGTTAAAATTCTGTTAAAATTCTGTTAAAATTCTGTTAAAATTCTGTTAAAATTCTGTTAAAATTCTGTTAAAAATCTGTTAAAATTCTGTTAATAATCTGTTAAAATTCTGTTAAAATTCTGTTAAAATTCTGTTAAAATTCTGTTAAAATTCTGTTAAAATTCTGTTAAAATTCTGTTAAAATTCTGTTAAAATTCTGTTAAAATTCTGTTAATAATCTGTTAAAATTCTGTTAAAATTCTGTTAAAATTCTGTTAAAATTCTGTTAAAATTCTGTTAAAATTCTGTTAAAATTCTGTTAAAATTCTGTTAAAATCTGTTAAAATCTGTTAAAATCTGTTAAAATTCTGTTAAAATTCTGTTAAAATTCTGTTAAAATTCTGTTAAAATTCTGTTAAAATTCTGTTAAAATTCTGTTAAAAATCTGTTAAAATTCTGTTAAAATTCTGTTAAAAATCTGTTAAAATTCTGTTAAAATTCTGTTAAAATTCTGTTAAAATCTGTTAAAATTCTGTTAAAATTCTGTTAAAATCTGTTAAAATTCTGTTAAAATTCTGTTAAAAATCTGTTAAAATTCTGTTAAAATTCTGTTAAAATTCTGTTAAAATTCTGTTAAAATTCTGTTAAAAATCTGTTAAAATTCTGTTAAAATCTGTTAAAATTTGTTAAAATTCTGTTAAAATCTGTTAAAATTCTGTTAAAATTCTGTTAAAATTCTGTTAAAATTCTGTTAAAATTCTGTTAAAATTCTGTTAAAATTCTGTTAAAATTCTGTTAAAATTCTGTTAAAATTCTGTTAAAATCTGTTAAAATTCTGTTAAAATTCTGTTAAAATTCTGTTAAAATTCTGTTAAAATTCTGTTAAAATTCTGTTAAAATTCTGTTAAAATTCTGTTAAAATTCTGTTAAAATTCTGTTAAAATTCTGTTAAAATTCTGTTAAAATTCTGTTAAAAATTAAAATTCTGTTAAAATTCTGTTAAAATTCTCTTAAAATTCTGTTAAAATTCTTTAAAAATCTGTTAAAATTCTGTTAAAATTCTGTTAAAATTCTGTTAAAATTCTGTTAAAATTCTGTTAAAATTCTGTTAAAATCTGTTAAAATTCTGTTAAAATTCTGTTAAAATTCTGTTAAAATTCTGTTAAAATTCTGTTAAAATTCTGTTAAAATTCTGTTAAAATTCTGTTAAAATTCTGTTAAAATTCTGTTAAAATTCTGTTAAAATTCTGTTAAAATTCTGTTAAAATTCTGTTAAAATTCTGTTAAAATTCTGTTAAAATTCTGTTAAAATTCTGTTAAAATTCTTTTAAAATTCTGTTAAAATTCTTTTAAAAATCTGTTAAAATTCTGTTAAAATTCTGTTAAAATTCTGTTAAAATTCTGTTAAAATTCTGTTAAAATTCTGTTAAAATTCTGTTAAAATTCTGTTAAAATTCTGTTAAAATTCTGTTAAAATTCTGTTAAAATTCTGTTAAAATTCTGTTAAAATTCTGTTAAAATTCTGTTAAAATTCTGTTAAAATTCTGTTAAAATTCTGTTAAAATTCTGTTAAAATTCTGTTAAAATTCTGTTAAAATTCTGTTAAAATTCTGTTAAAATTCTGTTAAAATTCTGTTAAAATTCTGTTAAAATTCTGTTAAAATTCTGTTAAAATTCTGTTAAAATTCTGTTAAAATTCTGTTAAAATTCTGTTAAAATTCTGTTAAAATTCTGTTAAAATTCTGTTAAAATTCTGTTAAAATTCTGTTAAAATTCTGTTAAAATTCTGTTAAAATTCTGTTAAAATTCTGTTAAAATTCTGTTAAAATTCTGTTAAAATTCTGTTAAAATTCTGTTAAAATTCTGTTAAAATTCTGTTAAAATTCTGTTAAAATTCTGTTAAAATTCTGTTAAAATTCTGTTAAAATTCTGTTAAAATTCTGTTAAAATTCTGTTAAAATTCTGTTAAAATTCTGTTAAAATTCTGTTAAAATTCTGTTAAAATTCTGTTAAAATTCTGTTAAAATTCTGTTAAAATTCTGTTAAAATTCTGTTAAAATTCTGTTAAAATTCTGTTAAAATTCTGTTAAAATTCTGTTAAAATTCTGTTAAAATTCTGTTAAAATTCTGTTAAAATTCTGTTAAAATTCTGTTAAAATTCTGTTAAAATTCTGTTAAAATTCTGTTAAAATTCTGTTAAAATTCTGTTAAAATTCTGTTAAAATTCTGTTAAAATTCTGTTAAAATTCTGTTAAAATTCTGTTAAAATTCTGTTAAAATTCTGTTAAAATTCTGTTAAAATTCTGTTAAAATTCTGTTAAAATTCTGTTAAAATTCTGTTAAAATTCTGTTAAAATTCTGTTAAAATTCTGTTAAAATTCTGTTAAAATTCTGTTAAAATTCTGTTAAAATTCTGTTAAAATTCTGTTAAAATTCTGTTAAAATTCTGTTAAAATTCTGTTAAAATTCTGTTAAAATTCTGTTAAAATTCTGTTAAAATTCTGTTAAAATTCTGTTAAAATTCTGTTAAAATTCTGTTAAAATTCTGTTAAAATTCTGTTAAAATTCTGTTAAAATTCTGTTAAAATTCTGTTAAAATTCTGTTAAAATTCTGTTAAAATTCTGTTAAAATTCTGTTAAAATTCTGTTAAAATTCTGTTAAAATTCTGTTAAAATTCTGTTAAAATTCTGTTAAAATTCTGTTAAAATTCTGTTAAAATTCTGTTAAAATTCTGTTAAAATTCTGTTAAAATTCTGTTAAAATTCTGTTAAAATTCTGTTAAAATTCTGTTAAAATTCTGTTAAAATTCTGTTAAAATTCTGTTAAAATTCTGTTAAAATTCTGTTAAAATTCTGTTAAAATTCTGTTAAAATTCTGTTAAAATTCTGTTAAAATTCTGTTAAAATTCTGTTAAAATTCTGTTAAAATTCTGTTAAAATTCTGTTAAAATTCTGTTAAAATTCTGTTAAAATTCTGTTAAAATTCTGTTAAAATTCTGTTAAAATTCTGTTAAAATTCTGTTAAAATTCTGTTAAAATTCTGTTAAAATTCTGTTAAAATTCTGTTAAAATTCTGTTAAAATTCTGTTAAAATTCTGTTAAAATTCTGTTAAAATTCTGTTAAAATTCTGTTAAAATTCTGTTAAAATTCTGTTAAAATTCTGTTAAAATTCTGTTAAAATTCTGTTAAAATTCTGTTAAAATTCTGTTAAAATTCTGTTAAAATTCTGTTAAAATTCTGTTAAAATTCTGTTAAAATTCTGTTAAAATTCTGTTAAAATTCTGTTAAAATTCTGTTAAAATTCTGTTAAAATTCTGTTAAAATTCTGTTAAAATTCTGTTAAAATTCTGTTAAAATTCTGTTAAAATTCTGTTAAAATTCTGTTAAAATTCTGTTAAAATTCTGTTAAAATTCTGTTAAAATTCTGTTAAAATTCTGTTAAAATTCTGTTAAAATTCTGTTAAAATCTGTTAAAATTCTGTTAAAATTCTGTTAAAATTCTGTTAAAATTCTGTTAAAATTCTGTTAAAATTCTGTTAAAATTCTGTTAAAATTCTGTTAAAATTCTGTTAAAATTCTGTTAAAATTCTGTTAAAATTCTGTTAAAATTCTGTTAAAATTCTGTTAAAATTCTGTTAAAATTCTGTTAAAATTCTGTTAAAATTCTGTTAAAATTCTGTTAAAATTCTGTTAAAATTCTGTTAAAATTCTGTTAAAATTCTGTTAAAATTCTGTTAAAATTCTGTTAAAATTCTGTTAAAATTCTGTTAAAATTCTGTTAAAATTCTGTTAAAATTCTGTTAAAATTCTGTTAAAATTCTGTTAAAATTCTGTTAAAATTCTGTTAAAATTCTGTTAAAATTCTGTTAAAATTCTGTTAAAATTCTGTTAAAATCTGTTAAAATTCTGTTAAAATTCTGTTAAAATTCTGTTAAAATTCTGTTAAAATTCTGTTAAAATTCTGTTAAAATTCTGTTAAAATTCTGTTAAAATTCTGTTAAAATTCTGTTAAAATTCTGTTAAAATTCTGTTAAAATTCTGTTAAAATTCTGTTAAAATTCTGTTAAAATTCTGTTAAAATTCTGTTAAAATTCTGTTAAAATTCTGTTAAAATTCTGTTAAAATTCTGTTAAAATTCTGTTAAAATTCTGTTAAAATTCTGTTAAAATTCTGTTAAAAATCTGTTAAAATTCTGTTAAAATTCTGTTAAAATCTGTTAAAATTCTGTTAAAATTCTGTTAAAATTCTGTTAAAATTCTGTTAAAATTCTGTTAAAATTCTGTTAAAATTCTGTTAAAATTCTGTTAAAATTCTGTTAAAATTCTGTTAAAATTCTGTTAAAATTCTGTTAAAATTCTGTTAAAATTCTGTTAAAATTCTGTTAAAATTCTGTTAAAATTCTGTTAAAATTCTGTTAAAATTCTGTTAAAATTCTGTTAAAATTCTGTTAAAATTCTGTTAAAATTCTGTTAAAATTCTGTTAAAATTCTGTTAAAATTCTGTTAAAATTCTGTTAAAATTCTGTTAAAATTCTGTTAAAATTCTGTTAAAATTCTGTTAAAATTCTGTTAAAATTCTGTTAAAATTCTGTTAAAATTCTGTTAAAATTCTGTTAAAATTCTGTTAAAATTCTGTTAAAATTCTGTTAAAATTCTGTTAAAATTCTGTTAAAATTCTGTTAAAATTCTGTTAAAATTCTGTTAAAATTCTGTTAAAATTCTGTTAAAATTCTGTTAAAATTCTGTTAAAATTCTGTTAAAATTCTGTTAAAATTCTGTTAAAATTCTGTTAAAATTCTGTTAAAATTCTGTTAAAATTCTGTTAAAATTCTGTTAAAATTCTGTTAAAATTCTGTTAAAATTCTGTTAAAATTCTGTTAAAATTCTGTTAAAATTCTGTTAAAATTCTGTTAAAATTCTGTTAAAATTCTGTTAAAATTCTGTTAAAATTCTGTTAAAATTCTGTTAAAATTCTGTTAAAATTCTGTTAAAATTCTGTTAAAATTCTGTTAAAATTCTGTTAAAATTCTGTTAAAATTCTGTTAAAATTCTGTTAAAATTCTGTTAAAATTCTGTTAAAATTCTGTTAAAATTCTGTTAAAATTCTGTTAAAATTCTGTTAAAATTCTGTTAAAATTCTGTTAAAATTCTGTTAAAATTCTGTTAAAATTCTGTTAAAATTCTGTTAAAATTCTGATTAAAATCTGTTAAAATTCTGTTAAAATTCTGTTAAAATTCTGTTAAAATTCTGTTAAAATTCTGTTAAAATTCTGTTAAAATTCTGTTAAAATTCTGTTAAAATTCTGTTAAAATTCTGTTAAAATTCTGTTAAAATTCTGTTAAAATTCTGTTAAAATTCTGTTAAAAATCTGTTAAAATTCTGTTAAAATTCTGTTAAAATTCTGTTAAAATTCTGTTAAAATTCTGTTAAAATTCTGTTAAAATTCTGTTAAAATTCTGTTAAAATTCTGTTAAAATTCTGTTAAAATTCTGTTAAAATTCTGTTAAAATTCTGTTAAAATTCTGTTAAAATTCTGTTAAAATTCTGTTAAAATTCTGTTAAAATTTGTTAAAATTCTGTTAAAATTCTGTTAAAATTCTGTTAAAATTCTGTTAAAATTCTGTTAAAATTCTGTTAAAATTCTGTTAAAATTCTGTTAAAATTCTGTTAAAATTCTGTTAAAATTCTGTTAAAATTCTGTTAAAATTCTGTTAAAATTCTGTTAAAATTCTGTTAAAATTCTGTTAAAATTCTGTTAAAATTCTGTTAAAATTCTGTTAAAATTCTGTTAAAATTCTGTTAAAATTCTGTTAAAATTCTGTTAAAATTCTGTTAAAATTCTGTTAAAATTCTGTTAAAATTCTGTTAAAATTCTGTTAAAATTCTGTTAAAATTCTGTTAAAATTCTGTTAAAATTCTGTTAAAATTCTGTTAAAATTCTGTTAAAATTCTGTTAAAATTCTGTTAAAATTCTGTTAAAATTCTGTTAAAATTCTGTTAAAATTCTGTTAAAATTCTGTTAAAATTCTGTTAAAATTCTGTTAAAATTCTGTTAAAATTCTGTTAAAATTCTGTTAAAATTCTGTTAAAATTCTGTTAAAATTCTGTTAAAATTCTGTTAAAATTCTGTTAAAATTCTGTTAAAATTCTGTTAAAATTCTGTTAAAATTCTGTTAAAATTCTGTTAAAATTCTGTTAAAATTCTGTTAAAATTCTGTTAAAATTCTGTTAAAATTCTGTTAAAATTCTGTTAAAATTCTGTTAAAATTCTGTTAAAATTCTGTTAAAATTCTGTTAAAATTCTGTTAAAATTCTGTTAAAAATCTGTTAAAATTCTGTTAAAATTCTGTTAAAATTCTGTTAAAATTCTGTTAAAATTCTGTTAAAATTCTGTTAAAATTCTGTTAAAATTCTGTTAAAATTCTGTTAAAATTCTGTTAAAATTCTGTTAAAATTCTGTTAAAATTCTGTTAAAATTCTGTTAAAATTCTGTTAAAATTCTGTTAAAATTCTGTTAAAATTCTGTTAAAATTCTGTTAAAATTCTGTTAAAATTCTGTTAAAAATCTGTTAAAATTCTGTTAAAATTCTGTTAAAATTCTGTTAAAATTCTGTTAAAATTCTGTTAAAATTCTGTTAAAATTCTGTTAAAATTCTGTTAAAATTCTGTTAAAATTCTGTTAAAATTCTGATTAAAATCTGTTAAAATTCTGTTAAAATTCTGTTAAAATTCTGTTAAAATTCTGTTAAAAAAAATTCTGTTAAAATTCTGTTAAAATTCTGTTAAAATTCTGTTAAAATTCTGTTAAAATTCTGTTAAAATTCTGTTAAAATTCTGTTAAAATTCTGTTAAAATTCTGTTAAAATTCTGTTAAAATTCTGTTAAAATTCTGTTAAAATTCTGTTAAAATTCTGTTAAAATTCTGTTAAAATTCTGTTAAAATTCTGTTAAAATTCTGTTAAAATTCTGTTAAAATTCTGTTAAAATTCTGTTAAAATTCTGTTAAAATTCTGTTAAAATTCTGTTAAAATTCTGTTAAAATTCTGTTAAAATTCTGTTAAAATTCTGTTAAAATTCTGTTAAAAATCTGTTAAAATTCTGTTAAAATTCTGTTAAAATTCTGTTAAAATTCTGTTAAAATTCTGTTAAAATTCTGTTAAAATTCTGTTAAAATTCTGTTAAAATTCTGTTAAAATTCTGTTAAAATTCTGTTAAAATTCTGTTAAAATTCTGTTAAAATTCTGTTAAAATTCTGTTAAAATTCTGTTAAAATTCTGTTAAAATTCTGTTAAAATTCTGTTAAAATTCTGTTAAAATTCTGTTAAAATTCTGTTAAAATTCTGTTAAAATTCTGTTAAAATTCTGTTAAAATTCTGTTAAAATTCTGTTAAAATTCTGTTAAAATTCTGTTAAAATTCTGTTAAAATTCTGTTAAAATTCTGTTAAAATTCTGTTAAAATTCTGTTAAAATTCTGTTAAAATTCTGTTAAAATTCTGTTAAAATTCTGTTAAAATTCTGTTAAAATTCTGTTAAAATTCTGTTAAAATTCTGTTAAAATTCTGTTAAAATTCTGTTAAAATTCTGTTAAAATTCTGTTAAAATTCTGTTAAAATTCTGTTAAAATTCTGTTAAAATTCTGTTAAAATTCTGTTAAAATTCTGTTAAAATTCTGTTAAAATTCTGTTAAAATTCTGTTAAAATTCTTTAAAATTCTGTTAAAATTCTGTTAAAATTCTGTTAAAATTCTGTTAAAATTCTGTTAAAATTCTGTTAAAATTCTGTTAAAATTCTGTTAAAATTCTGTTAAAATTCTGTTAAAATTCTGTTAAAATTCTGTTAAAATTCTGTTAAAATTCTGTTAAAATTCTGTTAAAATTCTGTTAAAATTCTGTTAAAATTCTGTTAAAATTCTGTTAAAATTCTGTTAAAATTCTGTTAAAATTCTGTTAAAATTCTGTTAAAATTCTGTTAAAATTCTGTTAAAATTCTGTTAAAATTCTGTTAAAATTCTGTTAAAATTCTGTTAAAATTCTGTTAAAATTCTGTTAAAATTCTGTTAAAATTCTGTTAAAATTCTGTTAAAATTCTGTTAAAATTCTGTTAAAATTCTGTTAAAATTCTGTTAAAATTCTGTTAAAATTCTGTTAAAATTCTGTTAAAATTCTGTTAAAATTCTGTTAAAATTCTGTTAAAATTCTGTTAAAATTCTGTTAAAATTCTGTTAAAATTCTGTTAAAATTCTGTTAAAATTCTGTTAAAATTCTGTTAAAATTCTGTTAAAATTCTGTTAAAATTCTGTTAAAATTCTGTTAAAATTCTGTTAAAATTCTGTTAAAATTCTGATTAAAATCTGTTAAAATTCTGTTAAAATTCTGTTAAAATTCTGTTAAAATTCTGTTAAAATTCTGTTAAAATTCTGTTAAAATTCTGTTAAAATTCTTTTAAAATTCATTTAAAATTCTGTTAAAATTCTTTTAAAATTGTGTTAAAATTCTGTTAAAATTCTGTTAAAATTCTGTTAAAATTCTGTAAAAAATCTGTTAAAATTCTGTTCAAATTCTGTTAAAATTCTGTTAAAATTCTGTTAAAATTCTGTTAAAATTCTGTTAAAATTCTGTTAAAATTCTGTTAAAATTCTGTTAAAATTCTGTTAAAATTCTGTTAAAATTCTGTTAAAATTCTGTTAAAATTCTGTTAAAATTCTGTTAAAATTCTGTTAAAATTCTGTTAAAATTCTGTTAAAATTCTGTTAAAATTCTGTTAAAATTCTGTTAAAATTCTGTTAAAATTCTGTTAAAATTCTGTTAAAATTCTGTTAAAATTCTGTTAAAATTCTGTTAAAATTCTGTTAAAATTCTGTTAAAATTCTGTTAAAATTCTGTTAAAATTCTGTTAAAATTCTGTTAAAATTCTGTTAAAATTCTGTTAAAATTCTGTTAAAATTCTGTTAAAATTCTGTTAAAATTCTGTTAAAATTCTGTTAAAATTCTGTTAAAATTCTGTTAAAATTCTGTTAAAATCTGTTAAAATTCTGTTAAAATTCTGTTAAAATTCTGTTAAAATTCTGTTAAAATTCTGTTAAAATTCTGTTAAAATTCTGTTAAAATTCTGTTAAAATTCTGTTAAAATTCTGTTAAAATTCTGTTAAAATTCTGTTAAAATTCTGTTAAAATTCTGTTAAAATCTGTTAAAATTCTGTTAAAATTCTGTTAAAATTCTGTTAAAATTCTGTTAAAATTCTGTTAAAATTCTGTTAAAATTCTGTTAAAATTCTGTTAAAATTCTGTTAAAATTCTGTTAAAAATCTGTTAAAATTCTGTTAAAATTCTGTTAAAATTCTGTTAAAATTCTGTTAAAATTCTGTTAAAATTCTGTTAAAATTCTGTTAAAATTCTGTTAAAATTCTGTTAAAATTCTGTTAAAATTCTGTTAAAAATCTGTTAAAATTCTGTTAAAATTCTGTTAAAATTCTGTTAAAATTCTGTTAAAATTCTGTTAAAATTCTGTTAAAATTCTGTTAAAATTCTGTTAAAATTCTGTTAAAATTCTGTTAAAATTCTGTTAAAATTCTGTTAAAATTCTGTTAAAATTCTGTTAAAATTCTGTTAAAATTCTTTTAAAATTCTGTTAAAATTCTGTTAAAATTCTGTTAAAATTCTGTTAAAATTCTGTTAAAATTCTGTTAAAATTCTGTTAAAATTCTGTTAAAATTCTGTTAAAATTCTGTTAAAATTCTGTTAAAATTCTGTTAAAAATCTGTTAAAATTCTGTTAAAATTCTGTTAAAATTCTGTTAAAATTCTGTTAAAATTCTGTTAAAATTCTGTTAAAATTCTGTTAAAATTCTGTTAAAATTCTGTTAAAATTCTGTTAAAATTCTGTTAAAATTCTGTTAAAATTCTGTTAAAATTCTGTTAAAATTCTGTTAAAATTCTGTTAAAATTCTGTTAAATTCTGTTAAAATTCTGTTAAAAATCTGTTAAAATTCTGTTAAAATTCTGTTAAAATTCTGTTAAAATTCTGTTAAAATTCTGTTAAAATTCTGTTAAAATTCTGTTAAAATTCTGTTAAAATTCTGTTAAAATTC
The DNA here is from genome assembly GCF_015732765.1 of Culex quinquefasciatus. Classification (NCBI taxonomy): domain Eukaryota; kingdom Metazoa; phylum Arthropoda; class Insecta; order Diptera; family Culicidae; genus Culex; species Culex quinquefasciatus. Next base: position 81,639,466 of record NC_051862.1, on the reverse strand, counting down.
TGTTAAAATTCTGTTAAAATTCTGTTAAAATTCTGTTAAAATTCTGTTAAAATTCTGTTAAAATTCTGTTAAAATTCTTTAAAATTCTGTTAAAATTCTGTTAAAATTCTGTTAAAATTCTGTTAAAATTCTGTTAAAATTCTGTTAAAATTCTGTTAAAATTCTGTTAAAATTCTGTTAAAATTCTGTTAAAATTCTGTTAAAATTCTGTTAAAATTCTGTTAAAATTCTGTTAAAATTCTGTTAAAATTCTGTTAAAATTCTGTTAAAATTCTGTTAAAATTCTGTTAAAATTCTGTTAAAATTCTGTTAAAATTCTGTTAAAATTCTGTTAAAATTCTGTTAAAATTCTGTTAAAATTCTGTTAAAATTCTGTTAAAATTCTGTTAAAATTCTGTTAAAATTCTGTTAAAATTCTGTTAAAATTCTGATTAAAATCTGTTAAAATTCTGTTAAAATTCTGTTAAAATTCTGTTAAAATTCTGTTAAAATTCTGTTAAAATTCTGTTAAAATTCTGTTAAAATTCTGTTAAAATTCTGTTAAAATTCTGTTAAAATTCTGTTAAAATTCTGTTAAAATTCTGTTAAAATTCTGTTAAAATTCTGTTAAAATTCTGTTAAAATTCTGTTAAAATTCTGTTAAAATTCTGTTAAAATTCTGTTAAAATTCTGTTAAAATTCTGTTAAAATTCTGTTAAAATTCTGTTAAAATTCTGTTAAAATTCTGTTAAAATTCTGTTAAAATTCTGTTAAAATTCTGTTAAAATTCTGTTAAAATTCTGTTAAAATTCTGTTAAAATTCTGTTAAAATTCTGTTAAAATTCTGTTAAAATTCTGTTAAAATTCTGTTAAAATTCTGTTAAAATTCTGTTAAAATTCTGTTAAAATTCTGTTAAAATCTGTTAAAATTCTGTTAAAATTCTGTTAAAATTCTGTTAAAATTCTGTTAAAATTCTGTTAAAATTCTGTTAAAATTCTTTAAAATTCTGTTAAAATTCTGTTAAAATTCTGTTAAAATTCTGTTAAAATTCTGTTAAAATTCTGTTAAAATTCTGTTAAAAATCTGTTAAAATTCTGTTAAAATTCTGTTAAAATTCTGTTAAAATTCTGTTAAAATTCTGTTAAAATTCTGTTAAAATTCTGTTAAAATTCTGTTAAAATTCTGTTAAAATTCTGTTAAAATTCTGTTAAAATTCTGTTAAAATTCTGTTAAAATTCTGTTAAAATTCTGTTAAAATTCTGTTAAAATTCTGTTAAAATTCTGTTAAAATTCTGTTAAAAATCTGTTAAAATTCTGTTAAAATTCTGTTAAAAATCTGTTAAAATTCTGTTAAAATTCTGTTAAAATTCTGTTAAAATTCTGTTAAAATTCTGTTAAAATTCTGTTAAAATTCTGTTAAAATTCTGTTAAAATTCTGTTAAAATTCTGTTAAAATTCTGTTAAAATTCTGTTAAAATTCTGTTAAAATTCTGTTAAAATTCTGTTAAAATTCTGTTAAAATTCTGTTAAAATTCTGTTAAAATTTTGTTAAAATTCTGTTAAAATTCTGTTAAAATTCTGTTAAAATTCTGTTAAAATTCTGTTAAAATTCTGTTAAAATTCTGTTAAAATTCTGTTAAAATTCTGTTAAAAATCTGTTAAAATTCTGTTAAAATTCTGTTAAAATTCTGTTAAAATTCTGTTAAAATTCTGTTAAAATTCTGTTAAAATTCTGTTAAAATTCTGTTAAAATTCTGTTAAAATTCTGTTAAAATTCTGTTAAAATTCTGTTAAAATTCTGTTAAAATTCTGTTAAAATTCTGTTAAAATTCTGTTAAAATCTGTTAAAATTCTGTTAAAATTCTGTTAAAATCTGTTAAAATTCTGTTAAAATTCTGTTAAAATTCTGTTAAAATTCTGTTAAAATTCTGTTAAAATTCTGTTAAAATTCTGTTAAAATTCTGTTAAAATTCTGTTAAAATTCTGTTAAAATTCTGTTAAAATTCTGTTAAAATTCTGTTAAAATTCTGATTAAAATCTGTTAAAATTCTGTTAAAATTCTGTTAAAATTCTGTTAAAATTCTGTTAAAATTCTGTTAAAATTCTGTTAAAATTCTGTTAAAATTCTGTTAAAATTCTGTTAAAATTCTGTTAAAATTCTGTTAAAATTCTGTTAAAATTCTGTTAAAATTCTGTTAAAATTCTGTTAAAATTCTGTTAAAATTCTGTTAAAATTCTGTTAAAATCTGTTAAAATTCTGTTAAAATTCTGTTAAAATTCTGTTAAAATTCTGTTAAAATTCTGTTAAAATTCTTTTAAAATTCTGTTAAAATTCTGTTAAAATTCTGTTAAAATTCTGTTAAAATTCTGTTAAAATTCTGTTAAAATTCTGTTAAAATTCTGTTAAAATTCTGTTAAAATTCTGTTAAAATTCTGTTAAAATTCTGTTAAAATTCTTTAAAATTCTGTTAAAATTCTGTTAAAATTCTGTTAAAATTCTGTTAAAATTCTGTTAAAATTCTGTTAAAATTCTGTTAAAATTCTGTTAAAATTCTTTTAAAAATCTGTTAAAATTCTGTTAAAATTCTGTTAAAATTCTGTTAAAATTCTGTTAAAATTCTGTTAAAATTCTGTTAAAATTCTGTTAAAATTCTGTTAAAATTCTTTTAAAATCTGTTAAAATTCTGTTAAAATTCTGTTAAAATTCTGTTAAAATTCTTTAAATTCTGTTAAAATTCTGTTAAAATTCTGTTAAAATTCTGTTTAAATTCTGTTAAAATTCTGTTAAAATTCTGTTAAAATTCTGTTAAAATTCTGTTAAAATTCTGTTAAAATTCTTTTAAAATTCTGTTAAAATTCTGTTAAAATTCTTTTAAAAATCTGTTAAAATTCTGTTAAAATTCTGTTAAAATTCTGTTAAAATTCTGTTAAAATTCTGTTAAAATTCTGTTAAAATTCTGTTAAAATTCTTTTAAAATTCTGTTAAAATTCTTTTAAAAATCTGTTAAAATTCTGTTAAAATTCTGTTAAAATTCTGTTAAAATTCTGTTAAAATTCTGTTAAAATTCTGTTAAAATTCTGTTAAAATTCTGTTAAAATTCTGTTAAAATTCTGTTAAAATTCTGTTAAAATTCTTTTAAAATTCTGTTAAAATTCTGTTAAAATTCTGTTAAAATTCTGTTAAAATTCTGTTAAAATTCTTTTAAAATTTTGTTAAAATTCTTTAAAATTCTGTTAAAATTCTGTTAAAATTCTGTTAAAATTCTTTTAAAATTCTGTTAAAATTCTGTTAAAATTCTGTTAAAATTCTGTTAAAATTCTTTTAAAAATCTGTTAAAATTCTGTTAAAATTCTGTTAAAATTCTGTTAAAATTCTTTTAAAAATCTGTTAAAATTCTGTTAAAATTCTGTTAAAATCTGTTAAAAATCTGTTAAAATTCTGTTAAAATTCTGTTAAAATTCTGTTAAAATTCTGTTAAAATTCTGTTAAAATTCTGTTAAAATTCTTTTAAAATTCTGTTAAAATTCTGTTAAAATTCTGTTAAAATTCTGTTAAAATTCTGTTAAAATTCTGTTAAAATTCTGTTAAAATTCTGTTAAAATTTTGTTAAAATTCTGTTAAAATTCTGTTAAAATTCTGTTAAAATTCTGTTAAAATTCTGTTAAAATTCTGTTAAAATTCTGTTAAAATTCTGTTAAAATTCTGTTAAAATTCTGTTAAAATTCTGTTAAAATTCTGTTAAAACTCTTTTAAAATTCTGTTTAAATTCTGTTAAAATTCTTTTAAAATCTGTTAAAATTCTGTTAAAATTCTGTTAAAATTCTGTTAAAATTCTGTTAAAATTCTGTTAAAATTCTGTTAAAATTCTTTTAAAATTCTGTTAAAATTCTGTTAAAATTCTGTTAAAATTCTGTTAAAATTCTGTTAAAATTCTGTTAAAATTCTGTTAAAATCTGTTAAAATTCTGTTAAAATTCTGTTAAAATTCTGTTAAAATTCTGTTAAAATTCTGTTAAAATTCTGTTAAAATTCTGTTAAAATTCTGTTAAAATTCTGTTAAAATTCTGTTAAAATTCTGTTAAAATTCTTTTAAAATTCTGTTAAAATTCTGTTAAAATTCTGTTAAAATTCTGTTAAAATTCTTTTAAAATTGTGTTAAAATTCTGTTAAAATTCTGTTAAAATTCTGTTAAAATTCTGTTAAAATTCTGTTAAAATTCTGTTAAAATTCTGTTAAAATTCTGTTAAAATTCTGTTAAAATTCTGTTAAAATTCTGTTAAAATTCTGTTAAAATTCTGTTAAAATTCTGTTAAACTTCTGTTAAAATTCTGTTAAAATTCTGTTAAAATTCTGTTAAAATTCTGTTAAAATTCTGTTAAAATTCTGTTAAAATTCTTTTAAAATACTGTTAAAATTCTTTTAAAATTCTGTTAAAATTCTTTTAAAAATCTGTTAAAATTCTGTTAAAATTCTGTTAAAATTCTGTTAAAATTCTTTTAAAATTCTGTTAAAATTCTGTTAAAATTCTGTTAAAATTCTGTTAAAATTCTGTTAAAATTCTGTTAAAATTCTGTTAAAATTCTGTTAAAATTCTGTTTAAATTCTGTTAAAATTCTTTTAAAATTCTGTTAAAATTCTGTTAAAATTCTGTTAAAATTCTGTTAAAATTCTGTTGAAATTCTGTTAAAATTCTGTTAAAATTCTTTTAAAATTCATTTAAAATTCTTTTTAAATTCTTTATTCTTTAATTCTATTAAAATTCATTTAAAATTCTTTTAAAATTCTGTTAAAATTCTTTTCAAATTTTGTTAAAATTCTTTTAAAATTCTGTTAAAATTCTGTTAAAATTATGTTAAAATTCTTTTAAACTTTGTTAAAATTCTTTTAAAATTCTGTTAAAATTCTGTTAAAATTCTTTTAAAAATCTGTTAAAATTCTGTTAAAATTCTGTTAAAATTACGTTAAAATTCTTTTAAAAATCTGTTAAAATTCTGTTAAAATTACGTTAAAAATCTGTTAAAAATCTGTTAAAATTCTGTTAAAATTCTGTTAAAATTCTGTTAAAATTCTGTTAAAATTCTGTTAAAATTCTGTTAAAATTCTTTAAAATTCTGTTAAAATTCTGTTAAAATTCTGTTAAAATTCTGTTAAAATTCTGTTAAAATTCTGTTAATATTCTGTTAAAATTCTGTTAAAATTTTGTTAAAATTCTGTTAAAATTCTGTTAAAATTCTGTTAAAATTCTGTTAAAATTCTGTTAAAATTCTGTTAAAATTCTGTTAAAATTCTGTTAAAATTCTGTTAAAATTCTGTTAAAACTCTTTTAAAATTCTGTTTAAATTCTGTTAAAATTCTTTTAAAAATCTGTTAAAATTCTGATAAAATTCTGTTAAAATTCTGTTAAAATTCTGTTAAAATTCTTTTAAAATTCTGTAAAAATTCTTTTAAAATTCTGTTAAAATTCTGTTAAAATTCTGTTAAAATTCTGTTAAAATTCTGTTAAAATTCCGTTAAAATTCTTTAAAAAAATCTGTTAAAATTCTGTTAAAATTCTGTTAAAATTCTGTTAAAATTCTGTTAAAATTCTGCTAAAATTCTGTTAAAATTCTGTTAAAATACTGTTAAAATTCCGTTAAAATTCTGTTAAAATTCTGTTAAAATTCTTTTAAAAATCTGTTAAAATTCTGTTAAAATTCTGTTAAAATTCTGTTAAAATTCTTTTAAAATTGTGTTAAAATTCTGTTAAAATTCTGTTAAAATTCTGTTAAAATTCTGTTCAAATTCTGTTAAAATTCTGTTAAAATTCTGTTAAAATTCTGTTAAAATTCTGTTAAAATTCTGTTATAATTCTGTTAAAATTCTGTTAAAATTCTGTTAAAATTCTGTTAAACTTCTGTTAAAATTCTGTTAAAATTCTGTTAAAATTCTGTTAAAATTCTGTTAAAATTCTGTTAAAAATCTGTTAAAATTCTTTTAAAATACTGTTAAAATTCTGTTAAAATTCTGTTAAAATTCTTTTAAAAATCTGTTAAAATTCTGTTAAAATTCTGTTAAAATTCTGTTCAAATTCTTTTAAAATTCTGTTAAAATTCTGTTAAAATTCTGTTCAAATTCTGTTAAAATTCTGTTAAAATTCTGTTAAAATTCTGTTAAAATTCTGTTTAAATTCTGTTAAAATTCTTTTAAAATTCTGTTAAAATTCTGTTAAAATTCTGTTAAAATTCTGTTAAAATTCTGTTGAAATTCTGTTAAAATTCTGTTAAAATTCTTTTAAAATTCATTTAAAATTCTTTTTAAATTCTTTATTCTTTAATTCCATTAAAATTCATTTAAAATTCTTTTAAAATTCTTTTAAAATTCATTTAAATTCTTTTAAAATTCTTTTAAAATTCATTTAAATTCTTTTAAAATTCTTTTAAAATTCTTTTAAAATTCTTTTAAAATTCTTTTAAAATTCTTTTAAAATTCTTTTAAAATTCTGTTAAAATTCTTTTAAAATTCTTTTAAAATTCTTTAAAAATTCTTTTAAAATTCATTTAAAATTCTTTAAACAGTTGCAAAGTAACCGCCGACCTTACAAGTCGCATTATCATCGCCAGTCCGCAGTTTGTGTGCGCGTCGCCGCTTTTTTTAAATGTGCAATCGTAGACAAAAACAGTGTGGTTCTGGATTTTTGTCAACTCCAAACCCAACCATGCCCGAAGCTTGTTAAAAAATTCCTCGCAGACCTTCAAGTAAACCAAGAAAACTTGCGAACATTGCAATTATGCAATAGGAGAAGAATAGCCTTGTTGCAGTTCGCCGACTCAGCAGTGGCCTCGTCCATCATCGACAAACCTCTGGTATATCAGGGTTGCAAAATCCCGATATACCTGGACAACAACGCTACGGAAGTTCGTGTGCTTGACCTACCTCTAGGCATAAGCAATGACGACGTAGTAAAAGTGATGAGTAAATACGGCGAAATTTTGACCATCGCCAACGACCGCTGGATTAACTTCTTCCCAGGAATCCCAAATGGAGTTCGGACCCTGCGGATGTTGCTGAAACAGCCAACGCCGAAATCAGTCACTTTAAACAATGCTGCTGCAACAGTGACGATTATAGGCAAAAATTCGCTTTACAAACTCAAAGCAAAGAACAAAAAATGTGCGGATTCAACTAAAAAGGTGAACCAAAAAAGCAGTGCACCACCGATTGAACCTGAGCCAAGTAGCAGCAGCAGCAGTAAAAGCAACAACAGTAAATCAGACCAACATCCAAAGCAAACAAGTCAAATTGACGAAGAAGACAACGATGGATTCGAGACCGTGCTTTCTAAGCACACTCGCAAAACCCGGAAACGCCTTCAAGCATATTTGGACGCGGATGACGAATTGACAACAAAACGAAGAGAGATGGCTGAAGAAGAAACAACAGATGAAGAAGACGAAGATGTCGTAAAAGCAAAATATTATAGGAATAAGTGTTATGAGATAACTGCTAAATCCCTGGAGGAAGAGGACGAAGATAAAATTGAAGAACTTGATAATTTAAGATCAAAATTTTCCGCTAAATATTTGAAACATAGACAGAAATATTTAGAAAAAAGGCATGGTAACAGATATTGAAATAAAGCCAGACAAGTGATTTAAAACTCTGTAACCTTTCCTCTTCCACTATCCACCTTGAAGAGATGAATGCACAATGGTGTAAAGTCTCTACAATAAAAAAAAATCTTTAAAAATTCTTTTAAAATTCTTTTAAAATACTTTTAATTTTTTTTTTCAAATTCTTTAAAAATTCTTTTAAAATTCCTTTAAATTTTTTTTAAATTTCTTTTAAAATTCCTTTAAATTTCTTTTAAAATTCTTTTAAAATTCTGTTAAAATTCTTTTAAAATTCTTTTAAAATTCTTAGATATTTCAATACTAAGATATTTTTTTTAAATTGATGAAGGCAAAACAACTGGACAGGTGTATAATGCATTTTAAAATATTTTTTTCTTTAAAATGTTTTAAGCATGGCTCATAATTTCAATTTTTATACTTTTTTTGGCCCCCTCCCTCCCTTCCTTTGGTCGGAGTCGAGGGACATAAACATAAAAAATTTTTTGCAACGGCCTAAATATAACAAAAATAACAACTATTTTTTTGAAAGTGCATTTGTTTTGTTCTATCTGTTAAAGTCGTTTAAAAGTCATAATAATTATCTAAATGAATAGTGAAAAATGATACTTGTAATTCTCTTAAATTGCAGTTAAGGAAGTCAACGCTTTTTTTCAGAATTCGTAGGAAAATTGTTATTCTATTCAGTTCTATTGTCAGCTATCAGTTAAACTTCTAACATATCATATCTGGGAAGCAGCACCCCCACACTAATGTTGACCACCCTTCCTAAAGTGAACCACTTTCAGGTTAAGAGGTCCTCGTAGAAGCATCAGTGAAAAGTTCGAATTCAATTATCCTCTCCTAAGAGGGTAAAACACCATGAGAAGGCCGAGTTCACCAGGTTGACAATGCTTCCCCTTAACCTTGGTTCCCCCGTACACGCTCTTAAGCCACCACGATACTGCCTTCTTGCGTGGGATCCTCGCGCTTAGACCGGGCCGATTCTCTGTGCACGGAAGACCAACTCCGGCGTGCTTTATTTAATTTATATTTCATAAGGGATTATGGAAATGCACCGAATTGCAAATGCTAAATAAGGCAATTTGTATTTATGAGGGGTGTTTGGTGCGGTCGGTGAGAGTGAGTGAGTGGATGAACGTGCGGGCACCTCCTTGGAAGTCGGCTTGGCGTTGGGGTGACCCAAGATTGAATAAAGTTTCAGTGAAACTATTCTATAAATTGGATATGTTAAAACTTTCATTTTGTCGCTGTTGTGCTTTCTTGTCGCAGGTGCATTTTGGGCTAAATTGAGTTAAGAACGCCATTTTTGACAGCTCTCGATGCCACTCCTTTTGACAATTTTGATCCCCAAATACGATTTCAATCCTGAAATGTTTAACAAAAACCGAAAAAGCCGTGCATTGTTGTCACCCTTCATTTTAAAGAAGTTTCAATTTTGTCGTGCTTTCTTGACACACCCTGGAAATTGCTGAAAGTGTGACAACTAGCCAAAGGGATTTCAAGTCAGAACGCGTATGACACACGGGTCATTCCACCCGAAGCGGAACAGCACTTGAAAATTACCATCTCCGATTCTGCTCAAATTTGGCAGAGCTGTTGAGGCTATCAAAACATGCAAACATCCCGAATTTCATCCAAATCGGACCACCCCCTCCATTTTTGTACCCTCCCAAAAAATCGACTTTTTGGCGATTTTTTAGCAAAACCCCTATCTTCAAACGACGATAACTCAGGAACCGCAAATCTTGGAGGGTCGGTCTTAGACTCAATTTTGAAGGAAATTGGACGTAGAATCCATTTCCGTGGTCAAAATTTAGATTAAAATATGTTTTCTACCTGTATTGCGCAATTGAAAACTTTAAATGGCCGTATCTCAAAACAGCCCTATTTATTTTTTAAATTTGACCTCACCATCGTATTCCCCGGCCAATTTTACATAAGAATCACTTATCGACAGAGAGGAATATGTTTCGTTCTAGAGATATCGAATTTTAAAGTTTTGAGTATTTGAGATTACCTAAATTAGCTACACTCGCCGCATCTGCTAGAAGCACTTGGGCGCGTTGATCAATAATTACTACCTTTTGTTCTGTATGATGAATTATTTTTATTTTTTTATACGATTTTGAGATAATTAATCCCTTGAACAATCTTTTTTTTGTTTAAGAATTATTTATTGGGTAATTTTAAATGCATTGTTTTTGCTGATCTCAGTGTCTTTGAACCATATTAAGTAAATTTTGAACTTTTAATATTTATTTGCAAATGCTACAGCGTTTTTACAATATAATTTTATCATTTTCATATCATTAGAAAAAATATGAAAATAATATAATTTCATATTTTTCCTAATTCCTAATTTCTTCTTTTATTTAAAGCAAGAATAAATTTAGAGCTGGCTGTAGTAGATGAAATAATTCTCATGGGTTGCCATGTGCGGTAGCGAAATAGTGCCATTCAGCAAAAACTTCAAAATCTGCCATACGGTTTGAAAGATTGATCATATAAAACCGATTTTTTATATTGTGAGCCAGTTTTATCTGAATAATTGATAATTTTTTTCAATTCTGATACATTTAATTTCAAAAACAAAAACATATTTTTCTGATACATGTGGACACAGCTGCTTCGTCTTCCAAGATTTCGAAATGATTGACAAACAAAAAAAAATCAAAAAAAAAAGAAACCAACACAACTGAATTTGATCTTAATCAGATCATAAATCAAATTAATCTTTGTGATTTTCTCACATTTTTCAGTTTTATACTTTGGCGTCATCCATAAAGTATGTCACGCTCTAGGGGGGGAGGGAGGGTCTGAGTAAGTGTGACAATGAGTGTTGTAAGTATAGGAAAAGTGTGACAAAGGGGGGGAGGGGGGTAAATTTTGGCTGATTTTAGCGTGACGTACTTTATGGATGAAGCCTTTCTTTTTTTTTCCAGAAATCCTCCTCCTTAATCATGCTTCACGAGAGTTTAATTCATGTTAATTCAAAATTTTTAACACGATAATGTATCGTACACTTTTTCTTAAGAAGTGTTACTTACAAGATCAATTGCAATTTCCTGCTTGCTCTGTGTGAATTCCATTCTGCCCAGTATTGCGTGTCATTCTTGCTCTGTCCTGTGGGCTAGCACATAAATGCACCGTATACTTTTTTTTAATTTAAGGTTATACAGCAGTTTCCTACTAATTAACTAATGATTATTTGGGATGAAATCTTATTTCAATAAATAAACAGGTAGCAGTTATTGATCAACGCGCCCGAGTGCTTCTAGCATATGCGGCGAGTGTAGCTAATTTAGGTAATCTCAAATACTCAAAACTTTAAAATTCGATATCTCTAGAACGAAACATATTCCTTTCTGTCGATAAGTGATTCTTATGTAAAATTGGCCGGGGAATACGATGGTGAGGTCAAATTTAAAAAATAAATAGGGCTGTTTTGAGATACGGCCATTTAAAGTTTTCAATTGCGCAATACAGGTAGAAAACCTATTTTAATCTAAATTTTGATCACGGAAATGGATTCTACGTCCAATTTCCTTAAAATTGAGTCTAAGACCGACGTTCTATGATTTGCGGTTCCTGAGTTATCGTCGTTTGAAGATAGGGGTTTTGCTCAAAAATCGCCAAAAAGTCGATTTTTTGGGAGGGTACAAAAATGGAGGGGATGGTCCGATTTGGATGAAATTCGGGATTTTTGCATGTTTTGATAGTCTCAACAGCTCTGCCAAATTTGAGCAGAATCGGAGATGGTAATTTTCAAATTTGCATTTTTTCTTGCACACTTCAGGTGGAATGACCCAGTGCAAATGCTGGACTACCGTAAACATTTGTAATTATAACTCGGAACTTCGGCAATCAAATTCAACCAAACTTTGGGACAATGCACAGAATGGTCAACCAAACAAAACATGTTTGTAATTGTTTACATTGCATGTTTCATTTTTGGTTTATTCAAGGTCAATCATTAAAATGCGTTTCAAATCAATTCATTGTTAAATTCTATAGAATTAAACAGCAAATTTGATATGAAGATTTATTTCTGATAATATAAATTTCTGAAGCATCTGGAAGTAGACCTACACCCAAAGTTAAAGAACGAGGAGATAGTCCTCACGAAAAGAAACGTGAGGAAAGTGTTATTTTGCGAGAGTATAGTCCTCTCGCGTGTTCATTCGCTCATTGGAACAGTTCATCCTATTGAGTGGCTTATATGGACAAATGACCGCCACTTAGTTACCGAACCATGGTGGCCCAAACGGCAAAGGCACGGTTCAATATGCCGAAGGTCTTGGGTTCGAGTCTCGGTAACGGTACTTTTATAGATGAACTTTTTTTTGAAGATGATTTTATGAGTAAAGTACTCTCGGTAATTTCGGGATTTATCCTCTCAATCCGCACACAGTACAATTTTACTACCGAATCGTGCTCTTTATCCTCTCGTATGCTGATGTCTAGTTCTGGGTGTAGCCTCATGAAATTAAACTATTACCATTTAGGTAAGCTTTATTAAGAATAATCGGTGTTATTTCATTAAAAAAGGATACTTACCCCTTCCCGCCAAAGCAAAGTTGAGATTCGTTTACTTTATTGTTTACCATGATTTAAATTTAAACTTATTTAATATCATTAAATATTTCAATTAGGTTTGAGCAAGAAGAATGATTTCAATTTGTTTTATAAGAAATTACAATTTGAAGTAAAGCATCGGTGCAACAATGGGTGTTCTATTTTGCTCAAGAGTTTTAGAAAAGTCGTTTGTCATGGAAAACATAATTTCTACTTTTTTTTCATTTCAACTTTATGCCGAGCTATCGTGGCCGTGAGGTTACGGGTTTCGCCTTGTAAGCGGAAGGTGATGGGTTCGATTCCGGCCGGTCTGGCTCAGTCAGATCCCTTCAAATAGTAAATCTGTTCACTGGGAATCCTGACCGGTGGGGGATGGGTTTCGACAGGCGGCATGCTGAATTTCCAATCCAGAGATCGTGAGTTCGATTTTCGTACCGGTATGATGAAGATGAGTCAAATCACACTCTCTCAAACTGTTCACAAAGGTTAGTTTAAAAGAAATTTAATGATTGTGGAGTATCGATCCACTACTCACTGTCCAAACAATTTTATAAAATATTGTTTGATACCATCAGTGGGGGTGACTATGGGTCAAAAAACGAAACACTTCTCGAAATTTCTTAATAACAAAAACAATTTAAATAACATCGAAAATCTTTTAACGTAGATTTGTTCTTAGATAGTTTACTAACATTTTCCCAAAATATGGTCGATTTTGATGAACACTACCTTAAATGCCAATTGTTTGAAAATTGACCCAATCTCACCCCTTAGAGGGGTGACATTGGGTCAAATGAAACTAAAATGATGCTGAAATACAAAGATATGGTAAAAACAAGTCATCCAACAGCGTTTCTTGTTCGAGGGAATCGTATTGACACGCTACAATGTTTGAAGTGGAGATTTTCAAACACTTGGGTAGTTTTCGAGCAATTCTAACAAAAATATTAGAAAAATGATTTTTCGAGAGGTCATTTTGGCCAAAAACGTACCCCAACTTTAGACATCTGCCAAAATAACAGGATATGGTCTAGGAACCAGATTTTTTTCAGCGAAGTCATCTTAAGATGTCCCCTACACAACCCTTTTAACAGAATTCAGTTTCATTGAAAAGAATCTGAGAAATGGTAAAATCCGTAAAAAATCACTTTGACCCAATCTCACCCCCCAGACCCAATGTCACCCCCACTGACGGTACTTCTCAATATAAAATATCAAAGATCATTTTTTGGTTCGATTTTCAAAGTATCAGACAGAAAATTATGGGAAATTTTCCCAGCTGTTCAATCATATTTGTTAATAGGTGCTATTCTTCCAAGAATATTTTTTACCCCTAACAAAATCGAATATTTACCCGAAAGTAGTTATAACTTCAAAACGGTATATTTTATATGAGTCATTTTATGACTCAAAAGAGTCCCTAAAACATCACAAAATATCAAAAATAAAAAAAATACGTATTTTTTGAATTCAACTTTGAGTCATTGAAACTTTAATAAAAAAATAGATTTTTTCCATGTACCTTTTTGCTGAAAAGTCCTGATCATAACCTACGTTTGCCGAAGACACCAAATCGATCAGAAAATCCCTTCTCAAGGAGACTAGCCTAAAATTGTATGGACTTGTATGGAAAAACTAATTATGTAAAATGGCTTCTTTTGACATTGGAAATGCATGCACAAAGTTTCATCCAAATCAATCAATACAAACAAAAGTCGTTTGGCAAAATCGCAGAGAACCACTCTTCTTCTTCTCGTTTTAATTACTCTTATGTGAAATGTAAAGCCGAAAAACTTTATCCTGCACATCATGATGATTCAAGTTGATCCTTGAAAGTTATTAGTGATCTTTTTACAGTGACTTTTATACCTTACCCAAAATGGTTCATAATTGTCACATTAATTAGATTTTGCCTAAGAAATGGAATAAAGGTTTGGAACATGAGGGTGTAATAACAAAATCGATTTTCCAGCACAGAAATTTATCAGTTCCTTTTGGGGTCCTGAACAACTTCCCAAAGTTTGAGCACGATTGGTTCTGTCCTCACTCTGCGCAAAGCGATTCAATTTTCCATATAAATTTGTATGGAAAAAAACATTTTTTCCTTGCTTGCTCCTGAAAGAAGATAAAGGGTCCTCAAAACTTGTCTAAAACGTGTTTTTCGAGCAAAAAAACAAGTTTTAGACGAGTTTTGAGGACGGTGTATCTTTTGAAAAGAACAAGTTAGCACCATGCTCTCTTCGGAAAAGTTGTAGAGCACATTCTAGAGCATTTTTGAAATATCAAAATCCAAAAAATGGTTTTCTTCATACTAATTCCCATACAAAATTGAATCGCTTTGCGCAAAGTGGAGACTTAATCAATTGTTCCCAAACTTTAGGGAGTTGTTTAGGAGCCCAAAAGGATCTGATATGTTGTTGTGCTCACTAAATTTGGACAACTTTAATTTGTCCATACAACCATATTACATTCTATTGGGACACCCTACCAGAGCAGCGCTGCCAACGACGACGACGACGACAAAGTCGACTCCTCTGCCGATTATCGCGATGATGATGATGTGGCAAAACAGGTTCCCTAGCGGAGGCACCGGTCTGGTCACTCGGAAGTGGATTTTAGACTCGCCCTCCCAGGAGGGAGCCCGGTCGCTTTCTCGAAAAAGGCGGAAATCATAATCGGATCTCTCGTTAGTTGGAAAAGTTTTCCAGGGCCATCCGGACGGCGACGGACCAACTGGTGGGAATTATTTCCTGGGGTTTAATTCCGCACATTATAGCGACCGGTAGGCAGGTCGTGGCGAATGTGTGTGAGTTTGATGTTTTGTTTTTCCTGGGAATATGAAAATGGAAAATGGTCCGATGGGCACCCTCAGCACCCGGCGAGCATCCGGCAATCCCACGTTGGGAAAACTGACAGACGGTTTCGGCGCGAGTGAAAAGCCATGTTTCCGCGTCCGGGCGGGATCATCGTTTTCTGCACCAGACATTACTGACACTTATTCCCATGCATAATGAAATGCAAATGATCGCGTCGTTTTTTTGAAGGACCCGGGAAGCATCCGGGACATAAATGGAACTGGACGCCAACCGGATGAGGACGATGTTGGTGGAGGGAAATAGTTTTTAAATTCAATTTATACTTTGTCCCAGGTCTTGCTGCTGCTGCTGCCGGCAATAAACAAATAACGACGCAAAACGGGAGAGAGAGCTTTTAAATTTGCATTTATTTTTATGGATGGCGAATTATAACGCGATAGGCAAATAAAAGTTTAGCAGCAGTCACTAGAGGCGCACTGTCAGTTTTGATGGTGCTTACCTGCAAGAGTGAGTTTTATTGGCGATGAATATTTTGAGAGTCGTTGTTGGCAAACAATAGATTGAAAGTGGAGGTCTTAAATTTCATGAGCAAAAAGCAAAAAGCAAAAAGCAAAAAGCAAAAAGCAAAAAGCAAAAAGCAAAAAGCAAAAAGCAAAAAGCAAAAAGCAAAAAGCAAAAAGCAAAAAGCAAAAAGCAAAAAGCAAAAAGCAAAAAGCAAAAAGCAAAAAGCAAAAAGCAAAATTTTGATCCTAGTGAAATTGTTATTACCGCCGACTACAAAATGCTCGAAAAGTTTTCGCAATTCGCACTTGAAAACAAGTTCCCACAAAGTTCAAACCATCGAGCAATTTCCGCAGAACCAGCCCGCGCAAACAACATTCTTCAACAATACTCCACTGTTTACTATCGACAAGTAGTTTGGCCACATCGACTGACTGCAAGAGGATCGCACAACTATCTTTTCCCATCTCAAGAAAAAAAACTTGGGTTTCCCAACTTTTAACGAGCCTTTTGGACGATTGGTTCCGCTACGACGCATTCTTTCCCCTTTCTGAACCGTTGAAAGAAAGGAAAAACTTTTGGGAAAATTTGCTGTATGTTAGCTTTTTCCGGTGTCTCAGAAAAGAAACAAGTAGCACAATCGTCCGGATCAGTAGGGATTTTTCACTCTTCGACTGGTTCCTCGAGGGCTCTTAGGGGGGTGACGATGGTGCGGTGGAAAACTTTTTGCCCCCCCCCAAATTGCAGTGGCACTGGCCTGTCAACAGGATGCCAAAGTGGCCGCTGGAAGTGAAAGTACCCACTTCTGGTTGCGGCGGCGTTTGACTCTCTCCTCCCGCAGGAATGTGTTATTGTGCAGAAACTTTCGATGGCAAACTTTTGCCTCAACTTTGCGTCAACGAGGTACAAAGTGATACTTTTGTTATCGCACTTTTGAGATTTTTACTATTTTCTACTTGCGTTTGATGTCATTTTCGAGTTTTTCAAATATTTTCATTTCGTAGGACCTATCTGGAGATGTATATTTAACAACTATTTTTCCTAAAAGTTATTCAAAAGTGGAGCCTAACATTTCAAAAGGACACATAACTTTTGTAAACAATAGTGTATCCCTTTCACTTGAATGACAGTTGAAAATGACAGACATAAGGTGTGAAAGGGACACACTCTTGTCTAAAAAGTTATGTGCCCTAATGAAATGGCAAGCACGAAGTAATGTTCATTACAACTTTCCATATGCCTACAGAAATTTTTAAATTTCCATATAAATGTGATATTCAAATAACTTTTGTCATTACATGGCTTACAAACCGCCCCAAGGTAACTAGAATAATTCGAAAGCAACATAACTCAAATAACGGTAATAATTGCCACTCGATGAGAAATGGCTAATTGAAACCGATATTTCACGCGGTGCGCGCATAACACGGCCAATATAATTTCAACTTATTGTACATAATTTTGCGTTCAGCTTATTAGTGGAGGGGTGACCTCTTGGGTACCCCTCCTCTCCCTCCTTTATCACGTATAGCTGCCAGCGATAAAATATAATTTATTCACCGATAATTTTCCGGCTCCGCGAAACTCGCAACTGCACTTGCAAGTAATTCCGGGCACATACTACGACTCGCTGTTACTAAAAACAAGCTTAATCGTACATAAAATATGGAATCCGAATGTGGCAGAAATTAAAATCGCTTTTCCGGCTAGAAAATGGAAAAGTTTTTTGTTTTCCATTTCCTGAGTAGCAAGCCACTTGCAACCCCTCCTCGTACTCCCCATACATTCAGTGTGTTTCCGTTTTTCCAGAAAACTGCACTCCAACGATAGGAGTGTGCGCTGTGTGTGTGTGTTTTGTAAATTGCTGATAACATCAAGCATTCCGACCATGTTTGGCAAGTGCTTCACAATTTATGTGGCGGAAGCTGCACCCATATTTTGAAAAAGGAAGGTCGGTTTGAAAATTGAACAGAGTTTTATTTGAAATTTAAGACAAAGTAAATTACAATTATAAGCATTTATTGTCTACAAACCAATCTTTTTTTCAAAATGGGCTTTAATTTAACAAATCGCTGATGGGTAACTCTCCACCAACTCACACGAAATCGGAAAAAGTTTCCCCGACCCCTCTTCGATTTGCGTGAAACTTTGTCCTAAGGGGTAACTTTTGTCCCTGATCACGAATTCAAGGTCCGTTTTTTGATATTTCGTGACGGAGGGGTGGTACGACCCCTTTAATGTTTGAACATGCGAAAAAAGAGGTGTTTTCAATCATTTGCAGCCTGAAACGGTGATGAGATAGAAATTTGGTGTCAAAGGGACTTTTATGTAAAATTGGACGCTCAATTTGACAGCGTACTCCAAATTCCGAAAAAAACGTATTTTTCATGGAAAAAAACGTAAAAAAGTTATTAAATTTTCCCATTTGAGCAACTCTCGCTGAAACCGTCCCACTAGATGCACATGTTCTTAAATCGTTACGGCAATGTTCTCATTCGATTCAGCGCACCAAAAAACCATTAAAACAACCTTCGAACCATTGAAAATGTCAGCCGTTAGCCACCTGTAAATAAAAACTTGTATTGAACTATGGATTTTTTCGAAAAAATGCCCTAATTTGGAGAAATGATATCTCCCAAAATACATTACCAAACATCAAAAAGTTATATATCGTTGGAAAGGTAATCGCGAGGGCTTTCTATCGCACTTTGAAAAACATTTCAAAAAATATGTTTTCAAGGGTAATTTTAAGGGTTTTTGAGAAACTTACTTTTAATTTTGAATTTTGAGCGTGTTCGCAACCACTTATCATTACGCAACTATTTTCATTCGAAAGATTGGAAGATTTTGCATAAAATCAACTTGAGAAAAGTAGTGTAATGAAATAGTTTTCGTATAGTTATTAACGGATGAAAGAAATTGATTAAATTTCAGTTAAAAATAACCAAAGCTCAGACTTCAGAAATGAGCCTAATTTACAGTCAAAACAAAGCAGGATTGTATTTGAGCCGAATGTACAGTCATCTGAGGCAAATCTGGACATATAGGATGAATAGGGACAGCTATTTCAACTATACTTTCACTCATCAGATCATATTTTTAGATTGTTTATGTAAAAACATACATAAACAAACAAGTTTCAAAATTTTAAGCTTTTAAGAACTCTGAAAACTAATATCCTTATTAAGACTGTAATCTCGATTCGCCACATTTCACTGAAGTAATATTTTATGTACAAAATTTGTTTTGGGAAGGTCTGCTTTATTTGTATAACCTCAATCGTGCACAAAAAAGTGCAAAATTGAAATCAATATTTTTTGATCAAGTTAAAATTGATACCATAAAAACAAGCAAAAAACTCGTCCAAATCGGACTAGGTACTTTTATTTGACACAAGTCAATTTACGATAAATTTACCTTAATTTGAGAAAAAAAAAAAAACTTAAAAAAAACTAAAAAAAAAAAACTAAAAAAAATAAAAAAAAATAAATAAATAAATAAATAAATCAATAAATAAATAACTAAAATTAAAACAAAAAAAGTTAAAAATGCCTTTACCCCACACACGGGGCAAAGCTACGCACTTATTTTTTAGAGTAATTGCCTGGTTCTCGACATAAAAGCAATTTGAGGTGAATTCTAGTACTTCGTTTTGAAAGCAAGTGATAAGGGTACCATTTGGTATATACAACGAATCAAAAATATTTTATGGTCATCGGTGACAGAATGATTGTCACTAGGTGCGTACCGTTGCCCCGCTTTTCTCTATTCTATGTCAAAAAATTGGGATTCATTTAACTTTAATTTTCAATTACTCTCTATATAAAAACCAAATTTAAAATTTTCATTTGTCCAACATAAATAGATTGAAAAAAGTTTTAATTGAAAAACAGACTACACTTATTAATTCCACGTCTAATAATCTTTCTAGTGAGTTCTGACTCGACATTGTACGGCTTGCGGTTTCAGAGATATCGCAGTTTGTCAATGAAGGTTTTTAACATTGTTTGCAGAAAAGTGAAACTTTAGGGTGGTGTCAAATAAAAGGACCTAGTCCGATTTGGACGAAAATCGAGTTTTTTGCTTGTTTTTATGGTATCAACAGCCCCATACAATTTTAACTTGATCAAAAAATATTGATTTCAACTTTGCACTTTTTTGTGCACGATTGCGGTTATACAAATAAAGCAGACCTTCCCAAAACAAATTCTGTACATAAAATATTACTTCAGTGAAATGTTTCGAATCGAGACTACAGTCTTAATAAGGATATTAGTTTTCAGAGTTCTTAAAAGCTTAAAATTTTGAAACTTGTTTGTTTATGTATGTTTTTACATAAACAATCTAAAAATATGATCTGATGAGTGAAAGTATAGTTGAACTAGCTGTCCCTATTCATCCTATATGTCCAGATTTGCCTCAGATGACTGTACAAAAATCAAAAAATCAATTCATTTTAAGTCGCACCAAAGTTTGTCAACACATATGTTGGTATATCGATGCTTCTGAGCTCTCTTATGCTAACTAGATAAGAATCATAACATAACAAAAATTGCTGTATTTTTACTTGGACAGTTAAACGCAGTGTTTGAGTAGTATTTTTATAAGATGATATTTGTAAAAAATATGGCCAAGGCTGAAACCAAAATAGATTTTAAAATATAACAATGATTTTTGAAGCATCAAAATTGGTTCAACGATGGATTTTTAATTCAGAAAATAAAACATTTTGTAAATATTTTCTCTGCTTGGGATTTTTTTTTAAATAACTTCACAAAAGTTCAGCTTTATTTCAAAAACATCTCTGTCCCCAATAATTACTGTTGTTCACCAGTTCGGAATAAGATTGTTTTATCTTTTCAACTCAAAGAAAAACAAATGAAAGTTATATTGCAAAAGTATCACGGTTGAGATTCTATCCAAACCAACCCATAAACCTTGTTTGCCGACATTGTGGGATAGTAGCAACTACAACAACAACTTCGTTGCAAAGCAGATCCGATTTCCACTCGCAAATGTGCATCACGTACCAATTCTAATAGATATAAATATGAACCGGCGCCAAATTGAAACAGCATAAACAACTCGAATTTATTTGTTTTCCACTTTCCTTGGGCAATAGCAAGTGTGGTGAAACTTTTTGTCAAAAGCATCATCATTCTTCCACCTGCCTGCCTGTGCCTGCCGTCCCGGCTGCAGTTTTCCGGGAGGTGGTGCTTTTTCCCGCTGAAGAGTGATGTGTCACTTTGCTGATTGCATTGAAATTCAATCGTGCTTGGGATATTTGGAAGGGGACAAATGTTTTCGCAATATTGTAACTGTAATGAGTTATTCAAATCACTGGCTAGAAATTTTGTAGCTTGATGTAGCTTGATGCAGTTTTGTTGAATAAAAAATCTATTATAATTTTTCCAAATCAAAAATCTCTTTTCATTGGTTTTAATTTTACTTTAAAAATACAGCTTTTTTGAAAAATGATGTTATTCATATGTTACAATGTAAAAACCTTAACATTCAAACAAAAGATCTTCCCCATCAAAACAGTACAGCTCGTTTTGTCACTCGTTATGGTGGTAATTGACGACGCCGTAAATCTAGCACTTTTCTTCCATTTTGCGACGCCATTCAGCAATTTATAGGCTCGTAATTAAGATAACATAAAATGTAATTATTGCTCTACCTCCCTCACCCAAAAAAATGCGATGGTCCTTTCCAGTGTGCATTCCAGTCTATCGTCACGTCCCTCTCGAAATCTCTCCCCCTCACTAAGTTTTCTCGTTGGTATGCGATGTTCCCCTCAAGCCGTCGTAAATTTTCGATGCTTTCACAATTAATTTGTACCTCGGCGTCATCATCGCCAGTAACGAGTAGTAACAATGAAAATATTAGTATGTACGCAAATGCCAGCAACAAGAGGAGCAGCATCCAGCAGCCAAAAGCCAACAACAATCCCCCTCCAAACAAGGCCGATGTAATGCCGAAATTTCAACACTTCTTTGCAGCCGGCCCTGTGAGAGACTTGATTGTGGGGGTGAACATTTGAATAGGGTGAAAATAACTGAAAAACTGAACAAGGTTTTCCAGCAAATAGAACTAAAAAAACGAAAAGAGTAAAAAACGGAAAATCTGAGAACTGAGATAGTAAAAAAAATAGAACATAGAAAAAAAGCTGAGATTTTTAAAATAAAATCCAGATACATTAAAACAGAAAAATAAAAAGAAAACAAAGTTAGAAAAAGAAAAACTGAAAGGTAATAACGGTGCACATCAACAAGAGCTTTTGCACCAAGATTTTTGTTACAGCTATTTTAGTATTTTAGAAACTACGTAAACAATCGATATAATTTTTCATTCATCCGCTAAAATACTGTCTACTAAGTGATTTACAACAAAATCCATCAGTATGGGAAACCAACTTGACCGAAACGTCAAGCTGTTATATGCGTTTATCCATTCCATTATTCATCGGTCTGATGGCCGAGTGGGCTAAGGCGCCAGTCCTTACTGTTGGTGCTGGGTTTGAATCCCGTCGGTTGCAATTTTTTTTGTGTTTACCAAAAAATGTACATGCAGTGTGTAATATTAAGTGTTTATTTTGACGAAAGTGATGTGCATGCTTTTGCATGCGATTTTATCATCGAATTTTTTGCTGTGTACTATTTTGCCAAAGACATTAAATCGATCAAAAAATTCCTTCTAAAGATACAGATTTTTGAATTTTCATTCATCATTTTTGTATGGACAGCTGCCAAATTTGTATTGAAAATTAAATGAACAAACTAATGATGCAAAATGGCTTCTTTGGGCATACCGAAGGCATCAAGAAAGTTTCAGTCGAATTAGAAAATACAAAAATTAATATTCTATAAAAAAAAAACGATTTCGTAGAGCTCAACGATTTCGTTGGGCTCAACTGTCAAAGCGGAACCAATCAATTGTTCTCCAAATTATACCAAGGAGTGGTAAGTATTGTGATCGATCTATAATTTATTTTGTCAGGAATAAAAAAAAGTCGATGGCGTCGAGCTTTTGAGAAATTCGGAGTCATTACATCTTAAGAACATGGTTGAAATCGAGATTGGCAAAATTCATCGTAAACATTTTAATAAGCGTTATGTCTCGCGCAAAACCTAAGTTTCGACGCTTTTTGAAATTTTAGCGAAGAATTATCAATATCTATGAATGGAACCGGCCTAATAATATTGAATAATCTTACTCCGATATTATCACTACGCTTAAACGATACATAATCTCCGAACTTTTTCGATTGCTGTTCTGATTCACAAAATTCCACCCACTTCTAACGCAATTTTTCGTCACGTGGAAAACAAAAAGGGCCTCTTTTGGCCACCCATCATTTAGTCAACAAACAAAACAAGCGCGAAGCACTTAATTTTCAGCAAAAACTTTAACATTAACAGATTCAAAATGTTTCAAAACAAGTCACAGCAACATTATTGTCACGCTTGAGTTTGAACATATCTTTCAACATTGTTTATGTTTACAGCTGTAGTGCAGTTGTATTAGTGGGGAGCTTTCGAAAATCACGTAACGAATTCTGTCTTTTTTTTTTTCTTTTTCTTAACTTATTTTTATTAGGTCCTTTTAGGTGCTATGACCAGGTTGGGACCGAGGATCAGTAAAACAATATATAATAACAAAAAAAAAAACTCCTTAAATTCCATACTTGGAGATCATGTAACTGACGAGGGTTACTTGGTCCAAGCGGGTCTTGCAGGTCTTGAACCTGCCGATGTACTCGGAGAAAATCCCCCACAGCTCAGCCGAACTGTAGAGTACCTCCCCGGCTTCCTTCTCCGTGGCTCCACCGTCTCGGGGACCACCTTGGCTGCTTCCTGCGGGACGAGGGCGATCCTTGTATTTTCCGTCCGGAACTGCGCCCGGCAGCGGAGGGAACTCCGCCGGCGTAAACGCCGGAACTGCTGGACTCTGCTTCTCCGCCTTCCTTGCCGGCGGTTTCGGTTTCAACGCCTGCTGGCGCCTCCGGATGAAGTCCGCACGCTTAGGGCAGCTGCGGTCCGTGGCTTCGTGGGCTCCAGAGCAGTTGGCACACCGCTTCGGCTCGGCTTCTTGGACTTTGCACTCGTCCGTCTTGTGGGGACCCCACAGTTGTTGCACCTGCCGTTCAGGTGACAGTTCCTGGTTCCATGACCCAGCTGCAAGCAGTTCCTGCACTGGGTCACGTTCGGCCGCTTGTTCCGGTAGGCCTCCCACCGGATGATAGTGCTTGCCACAACCTTCATTGCAGAGAGCTTCTTCAGATTGGTGTATCCCTTGGGGAAGACCACAATGTACGGAATTTCGTCCACGGTGGACTTTTCCTTCCGCTTGATGGCATGCACCTCCAGCGCGACCAGCTTGAGATCCCTCTTCAGAAGATACTTGACCTCGTCCGGTTTCAGTTCATCAGGAAAACCACGAAGAACCACCCGATGATTTCGTTCGCTCCGCCGATCGTGGGTGTAGAATTCCACTTTCTTCTTCTTGAGTAGCTCTTGCAACTTGTCAAAATCTTTGACAGAGAAGCAGGTCACCTTGGTTCCAAATCGGGTTAGTTTGTAAATCGGTTTAAAACCTAATTTACAACTTTCCACTATCGCCACGAGCTTGTAAAAATCCGTGGTGTTCTTCACCACCAAAGGTGGTTGCTTTTGTACCTGCCGACTGGCCGGGTGGTGGAACCGCCGGGGCGTCCCCTCCTCCTGCTGGGCTGGCATTGTTGTTGTTTTTGTTTTCCGCTAGCGGGCTGAAATTGTTGTTGTTGAGCAGGGTCTTCTCAACTTTTTCTCCTTCGATGCCGATTCCAGTGACCTCGCTGGACGTCTTCCGCTTCCGATTCCCGCGGACGGGACGAAAATCTTCCTCCTCGGAGGATTCCTCCACCTCCATCTGTCAAAAACTTCCAAGCACGCGAGTTGACAACACGAGCAAAACACTCCTAACTTGTCGCTGGCTGACGACTGAGTGGGGAATTCTGTCTTTTCAGCACCCAGCTGAAAATCTAAGTAACAGATAAAAAGAGAGAAAATGAGAATCTGAAAAAATATGAAAATGGAAGAATATAGATATAGTGACAATTTGATACTGATAATATTAATAAATATAAACAATCAAATATTTAAAAATAAAAGAATGATAGCAATGAAAATATAGGTGTAAAATATAAAGCGTAAGAATGCATGAATTAAGTAAACTTAAGAATGAAAACAAAACCTGAGAAACGAGTCTGATATTGAAAAAGGGAAAACTGAGGAGGTGATAAGTGAAAATACTAAAAAGGAAGAAAATGGGAATGATATAATCGGACAAACTAAGAAATGGAACAACTGGGGTGTTAAAAACAAGAAACGGAATTATTTGAGCTTTTTTGAAATGTTAACGCCGATTCCTGCTGCAGCAGTACAACTGCGTAACTCATCAGCCCCTCGACGGTGAGTGGCTCTGGGCTCTGGGCTGCAAAAGTAAAACACGAAGGCCTGCGCTGCACCACGTGTAAAACCATGTCCAGAGCAGTTGATGGCATTAGTGAAGAGTACCGACCATAAAATTGTGTGCACTTTTCGTGTGTACCATCTCGCTCGCTCACACTTATCACACTCAAACTCATCATCATCAACAGCAGAGCATCAACCGTCGTGCACGTGGTGTGCACTCTTGCCGGAAGTGGTCCAGCCACCCGACCAGCAGTGTGATGATTAATGAGTTTTGGCACGGCGTCCGCTGGGTTTCAATTATACTTGATGGAGGGGAGACGCCTGTCAGAGGACACGTGAGTGCACTTCGGGGCTTGCTCGCAATCACGCACAATCCGGTGAGGATCTGTTGTGATGGTATTTCGTTGTTTTACAAAATAAATTGGATTGTGAATGCCAAATTATTGAAGAGGGGCGAAAACTATTCACTGAACAGCGAATTGGTTTGAGTCATTTTGTCTAGACGAGAAAATGTTCAGATTGTTTTGTTATTATTTAAAATTATCATAAAATCTTGTTTAAACCATAATTGAAAACCTTTTTTCGTGTCTCTTCAGGAACTACTTTTTTTATTCGTTGCTTCAAAACATTTCGTTACAAATTGCCAACCGTTGAAAAAACAACTCCAAACAAAACGCAATACCAATTAAACTACAATCCTTCACGTATGAGCGATAAACCGTTCCAAATTGTTTGCAACTGTTTCAAAAAATAATTGTTATAACATAAAGAGGAAAATACACTTTTTTATTCGCATCTGTGTCGAATAAATTGCAATTTTTCTCAAACTTTTCTCGCCGGGCACCGGCTCAGCCACTATCGCGCGTCAACCAATTTGTAACTTTTCACTAGTGCAGCCGTAAATCATCACGGTGCAAATTATTCATTCGAGAGGTTGCATGTGAGTAGTGCAGAAAGCGGCATGTTATCAAACAGTTAGTCAACATATTAAAAAAATATGATGTTCAATAACTGGTTTAAAATTGATTTATGAAATTTTCATAACTGTAAACCAAACCAAATTCTGCTAAAACAATTATTTCAAAACAATTCGAGTGGACTTTTAGTAACGGCGATACTGTACATTTCAAAACGGTGCAGTTTTATCGGATGAACTCTCTAGACGTGATCGTTTCTAGGTACTACACGTCGCTTATATCCATCAATCATCGCAGTTTGGGCGAACAAAAAAAGTTTTCTTTCGGGGATGTAGCAGAGTTAGCTCAAGCATGAGCAATTTGGTTCGGAATTGTTCAACAGTGTCGGTAATCGGGGGAACTCATTTTATCACCGTTTATGTGTAGTTTTGTATATTTTTGTGATTTTATTGTTTTAAAATTTACCTTTACTATAGTAAGGGAAAAGGAACAGTTGCCATAAGCCATCTACAGAGAAATGTCAACAAAAATGCTGAAGTGTTTGGCATGTCTCCTAGGGTGGGTACGTTTTTCAAAAAGTTCTCCGATCAAGTTTTAGTATGGTTCCCCTTGTAGGGCATGCCCATATGGACTTCATGCCAAATATCAGCTCATTTCGTTGTAAACTGGCTGCGCGCTTCAGGGTTAAAGTTTAAATGGGAATTACTATGGAAAATTGGAAGTTTTTGTTCAAACGCTCCTATCTGGTATGGTCAGGCCTAAGGAGAATGGTCTGGAGGACACTTTTCCCGAAGAGAGCACACGGATTCGTTGTACCTAGAGCTGGCGCATCGGCAAACAATCCGATGTCTCCGGAATCAACGGGTTTCCCTGAAAAATCATCACATTTTCCCTAGCATGCTATGAAAGCTTGATGCACACCGCGACGCCATATGTCAGGTAGCTTCCACGTGGGTGAAATATTAGCAATAAAACACAAATTTGCTATGCAAAAATTCTGAATTCGACTGAATAATATCAGGTTTGCTCAAAATGATCATTTTCTAGTTAAAAGAAGGTTTGCAATTGAATATTCCAGCCGTTTCTAACCCACGTGGTAGCTACCTGTCTCCCCTTTAAATTTGTTTTGAAAATTAGGGTAACAACAGAAGTTGTAAATTTATTTTCTTTAGAGTGTAACCTTTTTTTGAGCTGTCCAAATACCACTTGACTAAACCCCCATTACAAGATGAAGCCTTTCGAAAATATCATATACCGTCAACAGGGGTGAGATTGGGTCATACAAATTTCAGCATTTTTGTATGACCCAATCTCACCTCCAGACCCAATTTCACCCCTGATGACGGGGCAATTTTTGAACGGACAGCAGCCAAATTTGTATTGAACATCCAAAAAATGTAGGAAGAAGAAAACGTCCGCACAAAAAACTTTTTTTTTTGAAGATAAAAAAAATTATGCAGAAAATAGTAATACGTGCATCAAACGGAAAAAAATAAATTTATTTTTCTGCACGACTCATACATTTATACGACGAGTGCTGACAAAAAATCAAGTTTGCCACGAGTTTCAAATTTTTAGTCAAACGTCAATGTGTTTAGTCAATTTACCGATCAAATCAAAACAATATTGGAAAGAATCACTTTCCGATACAACGATACAAGAGCAGAAATTTCAACTTTTCAGCATCCACTTCTGTGCTGAAAAGAAGTTTTTAAGTTTTTTCAAAAATAACAGAATCGAATAGCGACACTTTTCAAAATAAATGCTGAAAAGTCCTTCTTTTTAGCACTCAAATGGGTGCTGAAAAGTTGAACTTTTCAGCACTTGTTTCGAAAAGTAACATTTTTCAACATTTTTTTTTATTTAAACGATTTATTGACAAAATACATGAAAATTTTACATAAAATTACACTCAGTATGTGTTTTTTGGAATTGCAAAAAATGTTGTATGGGACTCGTTGCAAAACTTGATTTTTTCAGCACTCTTTGTATTTATCCAACTCGGTGAACCTCGTTGGATAAATGTACGACTCGTGCTGAAAAAAATCCTCTTTTTACTATTTTAGCTCTTGTGTCGATTCTGTTATTTTTTGGTAGAGCAAAGTAGTCCGTTACGTCGTTTGAGAATGCCATGTCGACTGGTAAAGTAAGTAGTTTAACGATGGAATTAAAAAAAAAAAAAATTTTTAATAATTTTTGGTTTAAAATTTAATCATCAATCTAAATATTTTTTTTTGGATGAGTGTACCATTTTCAAAATGTAGGCACCTTAAGTTTTGTTTTTTTTTTTGGGTGATCGTATTTAGGTAAAGATTTTTCAAAGTTTATGTCGTCTTCCCATTTAATTTCAACCTTGAAATCAGGGGGAAAAAATTTTTTTTCCAAAAACTTAATAAAATTTAACATTTATAAAAAAGCTTTTTAAACAATTAAAAACTATTCAAACTATTCAAACAGACAGTTAAACGCTTACTTATACATTTTCAATAAAAAGACATTTTAACATTTCAATAAATGTTTAATTTTTAGATCCACAGATCCGTACCGTTTCGGATAGTAGTTTATGCAACAAGTTGCAAAAAGAGGATTTTTCAGCACGAGTCGTACATTTATCCAACGAGGTTCACCGAGTTGGATAAATACGAAGAGTGCTGAAAAAATCAAGTTTTGCAACGAGTTCCATACAACATTTTTTGCAATTCCAAAAAACACACACTGAGTGAAATTTTATTTCAAATTTTCCTGTATTTTGTCAATAAATCGTTTAAATCAAAAAAAATGTTGAAAGGTGTTACTTTTCAAAACAAGTGCTGAAAAGTTCAACTTTTCAGCACCGTTTTGAGTGCTGAAAAGTAGAACTTTTCAGCATTTATTTTGAAAAGTGTTGCTATTCGACTCTGTTATTTTTGGTACAGAAAAGTAGGCTATTTCGTCGTTCAAGAATGACAGGAAAAGTAAATAGTTTCACGACGTAATTGCAAAAAATATATTTCAAAGAACTCATTGATATTGAATTGAAATTTATAAAGTCTTTAATGGTACAAGCATAACTTCAATGATGTTTTAAGCCATTTGCAATACTTTTTATTTCAAAATTACGAAAAAGTACTTTTTGTTTCAATTTTTGACTTCCGTCAGAGTCAAGGAACTTTTTTTTCTACAAAAAAATGCCAATACTTCGATATTTTGATAACTAAAGATTGCAAAACATCTGGGCAGGTGCAACATTTATTTAAAACTCTTTTGCTATTCAAATGTTGAAACCATGGCTTGTAATTTATTTTATTTTTTGCCAGGGAAGCAAACAAAATTTTATTTCTTTTATTTTACTGATTCTTCATTTACCGAACTGCCCCGGAGCGCATAAATGTCCCATAAGCATTTTCCTAACTATTGAGTTATTGATGCAGCTTGGTTCAAAATCGTGCGCTCTTTCAAAAGAGCCTATAACATCCAGTACTTTGTTTTAGAAATCTTGGGGAAATCCAGTTTTTTCGTGGAAACTTTACTGCCCATGTTCGCATAAATGTCCCATATGCAAAAACAGCAAGCTGAGAAAAACGCATTTGAAGTTTGTCCCACACATAAGGTTACGTGTTAAGTTTTCGCGAAAAAACAGGATTTTCTCCTGATTTCTAGAACAAAGTACTGGATGTTATAGGCTTTTCTAAAAGAGCACACGATTTTGAACCAAACTGCATAATTAAACTCAAAAACGACGAAAATGCATATGGGACATTTATGCGATCATGGGCAGTTTACACGTAGCCTCATGTGTGGGACAAACTTGCCTTGTGTTTTATTCAGTTTGCTGTTTTTGCAGTTGGGACATTTTTGCGAACATGGGCAGTGAAGTTATTGATTAGAATGTGCTTTGTTTTAAAGATAATTAAGCAAATTAAATTTCTAAAAACTCGCTAAAAACAATTTAGCTGAATCAAAAAATCTGCTTTTGAAAGTTCTGCAAAATTCTACAAAATTGAGCTTATGTTTGCTTTTGTCGTGTTTGTTTTTTCATGGTTCTTATGTTTTGTAACTATTAACATCAGCTAACTCTTTCCGTGACTTTTCTGTACTCAATTATTCCTAAACTACTCGTTTTTGCGTTAATTTGTAGCAGATTTTGAAGAACCATGAAATCGCCGTGAACTTCCAATGTTTTGAAATGGGCATGCCGTGTAATTTATTTGTTTTGCCGTGAAAAATCCGAATCTGTTTAGGGGCCAAAAAAATGACTTAAATTTAAATTTTCATTTAAAATCGGTACAACTGATTTTGCACCATAAAAGATACTTTTTTTTTAAAGCATTAACTGTTGTATTCATAATAAAAAAAAGTAGTTTTTTTTTATTTTTTTTTACCAATTTTGGATTTAAGTACCACAGTTAGCAAACAGAACGAAACTTTTGGAAAACAACATTTCCATGAATATAATGTTAATTTGTAATTTTTCAGATAGCACGACATTTGTGATGCTTTTTGTTCAAATATCGGGCTTGAAATAAGATTTTTTTTAGCTTCTCTCAAACTCTGATAAACGAATCAACATTACCAACTCTCCATTTTAATCCATTTTTTTGCTGTTACCAGAACTGCTCAAACAGCTCATTTCTGATGTTTCAATATTGATCAGTGCAAATTGTGCTCTAACATCAATGCTAGTACGATGTTTGGATGGAAAAGTTGTTCTTTCTCTTTTTCAATTATTGATTCATATATATTATGTTTTATTTTTTACAAAAAAAAACTAACTTAATCCACCTATGTGGTTGATGCCTTCCTCACTTTTTACCAAAAATGGGTAATATGAGTGGTTTGGACACACATTTCAGCATTTTTTTAGATCCAGAAAAAAAGAACACAGATATAACTTATGTGGTAATAACTCGAGACAGGGTTGCCAGATCTTCAATGTTTTGGACTCTTTGAAAAGCCCTTTCAATTGCCTAACCAACGATGGGTCGGATGATGGATCCGGGCATCGTTTACATACATTTAAGTGAGATCCGGCTTCAAAAAAGTACATAAATTTCACTGAAGTGGTAATAACTCGAGACAGGGTTGCCAGATATTCAATGTTTTGGACTCATTGGAAAGCCTTTTCAATAACCTAACCAACGATGGGTCGGATAATGGATCCGGACATAGTTTACATGCATTTAAGTGAGATCCGGCTTCAAAAAAGTACATAAATATCACTTATGTGGTAATAACTCGAGACAGGGTTGCCAGATCTTCAATGATTTGGACTCTTTGAAAAGCCCTTTCAATTGCCTAACCAACGATGGGTCGGATGATGGATCCGGACATCGTTTACATACATTTAAGTGAGATCCGGCTTCAAAAAGTACATAAATTTCACTGAAGTGGTAATAACTCGAGACAGGGTTGCCAGATCTTCAATGTTTTGGACTCTTTGGAAAGCCCTTTCAATTACCTAATAACGATGGGTCGGATGATGGATCCGAACATAGTTTACATGCATTTAAGTGAGATCCGGCTTCAAAAAGTACATAAATTTCACTGAAGTGGTAATAACACGAGACAGGGTTGCCAGATCTTCAATGTTTTTGACTCATTGGAAAGCCCTTTCAATTATCTAACCAACGATGGGTCGGATGATGGATCCGGACATCGTTTACATACATTTAAGTGAGATCCGGATTCAAAAAAGTACATAAATATCACTTATGTGGTAATAACTCGAGACAGGGTTGCCAGATCTTCAATGTTTTGGACTCTTTGGAAAGCCCTTTCAATTAGGGGAAAGTGGGGCAAGTGTAACAAGCTAAGGAAATGCTCGTTATAACCCATTAAAAAGTTTAAAAATCTGTCGGATTTTATTATAATCATCTTATTCTAGGTCTTGACTAAGACTTTGTTTAAACAAGTTTTTAAAAAATCCTGTTTTTTAATGTGAAAAATTGATTTGAAAATTTTTGATTTTCCGTACGTTCTACTCAACTAGTGGGGCAAGACGAGCAACCCGTTGGGGCAAGAGGAACAATGCATGAAAAAATATGGTAATTTGCTAACAATTGAACTGTTATCACTTAGATACATCAGATTAGAATGTATTTGAATGGTTTCTTCCATTTTTAGATTAAATAATAATATTCGTTTCGTTTCGTTTTACGGAGCAAGGTGGGGGACGCGGCCTCAAGTCAGTCCAAGTCCGGTTTCTTGTGGAAAAAAGGTTAGTGGCCGAACTAGTATTGCATACCAAATGAACACCACCGGAAGATATAGGGGATCGGGAGGGGGAAGGTGAAAGAAAATTAGTGTTGGTGTGAGTAGTAAGAACTTGGATGACTTGAGCAGTTACGGTAATCTAAGTTTAACACTGAATAAAGAAAATCTGAAATTGTGATTCAAAGTAAAAAGGCCCGGAATAAATTAAATTATTAGTTAATCAAATAAGAAAATGTAACTAATCGGAGATCTATATAAAAGAAACCTATGATGTATTCCAAATTTAAAGGAAATAAAAAATACTAGAGAAAAAAAGATGAAAACTAACTGCCGACCTATCACGTCCGTCAATAGTCTTGTCGTACATTACAACTAGAAACAGATCTGCCAATGAAATGTTACATTTCGTTCAAATCAACTAATCATTTAAGTCCAATTAATCATCGACGGAAAACTATCTAACTTTAATCAACAACCTAAACTAAACTGTCTGAAAGTAAATTAAATCTCAAATCCCCGAATGTTTTATTATAACGCCAAATAAGGTAAAGGATCTTGTTTTTAAACCAGTCTTGCCGCTTCCAAAAACCAATAAACATAAACGAACAGTTCATAAGTTGAACACTAGTAATTAAGACGACTATTTCATGCCTTTCATTTCATTAGGGCATAGAGCTTTGCAAACAAGAGTGCATCTCTATTATACCTTATGTAAACTGTCATTTGAGTGAAGGAGACACACTCCTGTTCACAAAACCCATGCGCCCTTTTGAAATGTTAGGCTCCATTTGATCGTCAAGGCTCCAGTAGACCCTCGATTCGCAACAATGGTCGATACAACCATAATCCGAGAACCGTTAGTTCAACAGATTAACGAATTTTGTCCGATATCATCGCACTATTGATTGACCGAGACTCTATGGAAATTTTGACATATCAAAATGCTACGTAATATTTTTTTTAAAATAAATTTCAAAATCTATTCTATCCAACAATGCCTAGAAGAGGCCTCTGTTTCTGTTGTGAGTAAGCGCTGGTTTCAGAGTTCATTTTTCAATTTAAAAGGGGTGGGAGACGACTAATTTGCTTCATGAACTCCTACTCGGCCTTGGGACCACCTCTTAAGACACTGATGGCTCCTAGCTAGGAATTAAACCTAGACACAGCGTCGAGGCCCGCTTCGCATGGCAAAAATGTTGGCTGGGGGGAAGTGATATTATCACGAAATTTTATTTTAAAGCCAACATTGCTAACGGCGTCGAGGTCCTTACTCATGCCCAAGGAGATTAAATAATAATATTTTACTAAAAATTTTATCGTTTTTACGAAAAAAATACTACTTCGATGATAAATAGTAAATTTTCATAATATCACTATACTTTGTATGTACAATTTTTTTTAACGATTGTTTATCAGTTTTTAAGTACTTTCATGTATTTATTTCCCAATAAAATATGTTGTTGCAGCAATTCGTAATTTTTTCCATACTAAAAATCCATATGGTACACTTGCCCCACCTGAACAAGATTTTTAAAAGCTCTCAACAAAAATAACCAAAAGTTAAATCATACTTTGTAATAGGTGCATGTCATTTGTAGGGACACTACTGATCT
The DNA here is from genome assembly GCF_015732765.1 of Culex quinquefasciatus. NCBI lineage: Eukaryota > Metazoa > Arthropoda > Insecta > Diptera > Culicidae > Culex > Culex quinquefasciatus. Next base: position 81,605,807 of record NC_051862.1, on the reverse strand, counting down.
AGGAAAAATAGCATTTTGATAAAATGAGCCTTAAAACGAACCCTAAGCCTTATTTTGTACTTTCCAAATATTATAAGAAAACAAAGGTTTCGAAAAAAACTTCATTAAATCTTATGCCCCGTGGCGTTTACGTCATTTTGGCGGTTATGTGGTAGTAGAATCAGTTAATTGCATTGCTAGCAACAATTCCTCATACTGGAAATAATCAAAATTGTACAAATTACGGCCGTAGGAGCGATTGTTCCTCTTGCCCCATATGGTCGTCTTGCCCCACCTTCCCCTACCTAATAACGATGGGTCGGATGATGGATCCGAACATAGTTTACATGCATTTAAGTGAGATCCGGCTTCAAAAAGTACATAAATTTCACTGAAGTGGTAATAACACGAGACAGGGTTGCCAGATCTTCAATGTTTTTGACTCATTGGAAAGCCCTTTCAATTATCTAACCAACGATGGGTCGGATGATGGATCCGGACATCGTTTACATACATTTAAGTGAGATCCGGATTCAAAAAAGTACATAAATATCACTTATGTGGTAATAACTCGAGACAGGGTTGCCAGATCTTCAATGTTTTGGACTCATTGGAAAGCCTTTTCAATAACCTAACCAACGATGGGTCGGATGATGGATCCGAACATAGTTTACATGCATTTAAGTGAGATCCGGCTTCAAAAAGTACATAAATTTCACTGAAGTGGTAATAACACGAGACAGGGTTGCCAGATCTTCAATGTTTTTGACTCATTGGAAAGCCCTTTCAATTATCTAACCAACGATGGGTCGGATGATGGATCCGGACATCGTTTACATACATTTAAGTGAGATCCGGATTCAAAAAAGTACATAAATATCACTTATGTGGTAATAACTCGAGACAGGGTTGCCAGATCTTCAATGTTTTGGACTCTTTGGAAAGCCCTTTCAATTACCTAATAACGATGGGTCGGATGATGGATCCGAACATAGTTTACATGCATTTAAGTGAGATCCGGCTTCAAAAAAGTACATAAATTTCACTGAAGTGGTAATAACACGAGACAGGGTTGCCAGATCTTCAATGTTTTTGACTCATTGGAAAGCCCTTTCAATTATCTAACCAACGATGGGTCGGATGATGGATCCGGACATCGTTTACATACATTTAAGTGAGATCCGGCTTCAAAAAAGTACATAAACATCACTTATGTGGTAATAACTCGAGACAGGGTTGCCAGATTTTCAATGTTTTGGACTCTTTGGAAAGCCCTTTCAATTACCTAATAACGATGGGTCGGATGATGGATCCGAACATAGTTTACATGCATTTAAGTGAGATCCGGCTTCAAAAAGTACATAAATTTCACTGAAGTGGTAATAACACGAGACAGGGTTGCCAGATCTTCAATGTTTTTGACTCATTGGAAAGCCCTTTCAATTATCTAACCAACGATGGGTCGGATGATGGATCCGGACATCGTTTACATACATTTAAGTGAGATCCGGATTCAAAAAAGTACATAAATATCACTTATGTGGTAATAACTCGAGGCAGGGTTGCCAGATCATCAATGTTTTGGACTCATTGGAAAGCTCTTTCAATTACCTAACCAACGATGGGTCGGATGACGGATCCGGACATCGTTTACATGCATATAATTGAGATCCGGATATTGATGAAAACACATTTTTATACATAACTTTTGAACTACTTATCGAAACTTCAAACAATTCAATAGCGATGTATGGGATCCTAAACCAAGTCGAATGCAACTGGTTTGGTCAAAATCGGTTCAGCCAGTGCTGAGAAAACTCAGTGAGAATTTTGGTCACATACATACATACACACACATACACACACACATACACACACACATACACACACACAGACATTTGTTCAGTTTTCGATTCTGAGTCGATATGTATACATGAAGGTGGGTCTAGGAGCTTTTAACCAAAAGTTCATTTTCAGAGCAGGATTATAGCCTTACCTCAGTGAGGAAGGCAAAAAATGCTTCAAATATCATTCAACAGACACGTTAACATTCAGTTCACACACCACATGTCCTTACGATTTTGGTGTGCCTCCATTTATGGACGCTCCCCATGAACCTCCATTTGGTATCGCACCCTTGTCAGCATTTTATTAGGTGAAGTCACGAAATTTTCGGCGCTGGTTCATTGTACACATATTTGAAGCACCAAATTGCACTAATTAAATTGCAAATAATTTCGCCACTCATCATGTGTGTTTGTGTGTGTTTTCAGTTGCAGCTTTTGTTGAGAATGCAGTTTATTGCATTGCATATGAGTGCCAGCTGGTGCTGCTGCTGCGGGCGGGCTTTTGACCAACACCAAGAGAGTTGTCCATTTTTGGGTGCCCGCATTCATTCATTAGTGGAGGTGACTGCATCTGTCAACTCAATTCTGTGTTGATTTTCAATTAAGCCGTTCGCTATAACATATGAACACAAATTTCGGCGCAAAATATTTGATTTATTTTATTTGCCACTTTTGGAAGCCGCTTCCATATTTGCTACAAACCGGCTTTAAATTCTTTTATGTGTGCGTGTTTTTGTTTCAAGACAATTGTTTCAGGTTGAAACTTTCCAGACGCCAAGCGAGCATTTTCCCTTCCGTTACGCTTTCGCTTTGGTGTTGGGAGGAAAAGCTTCTTCACGCCCCCACAGGAGACTAAGGGAGAGAGAGGGAGGGAGGAACAGACATTTTCTTCCGTAATTGCGGAAAGTTTTCCCGCGGAAAACAATGCAAGAAACTTAGTGTGCGACTTGGCGACAATCAGCGGATTCACGCCCCAGGAATTTTTCTGTCGTTGCGATGGAGTGGGGGAAAGTTGGTTCAGGAATCAGAGCACGGTGTTTTTTGGACAACTTATGTTTGCCACGTGCTAGAAGCACATAACTTAGGCCACCTGGGAGGTTTATTGCTTTATAAGAACTTTGAATTTAGAGTGAGTTAGTTGCATGAACTTGAAAAGGTTACCTTGGCAGAGTTTCACAAGTGATTTCTCTGAAATCTCCGCCAACTCACACGAACTCAGAAAAAAAGTTGCGCGACCCTCTTCGATTTTTGTGAAAATTTACTTTGGATAATTGAAACTTCGGATAACCGAAGCTTCAGATAATCTAGACTTCGGATAATCCAGCTTGGGACTTTAAGGTGGTAGATGGCGTCTTTAACTTTTGGGGCAATGAGTAAATGATGGTTCTGAATTCAAGGGCCAGAACTAGGAAATTGAAATGAAAAAATAATCACTATATCCGTAGTAACAGTTCAAAAGGGCAAATCTGCGTTTGTAAACAAGCAGTCTATCCCGTTTGCTCAAGCGACAGTTCACGTCAAGTAAGAGGGGGATAGACTGCTTGTTTACAAACGCAGATTCGCCCTATTGAACTGTTACTACGGATATGTTAATTGCTTCTACAAACAACAAAAAGAAAGCCATTCAAGATTTGAATGTTTTTCTAAAACAAACATGGCCGCCAAATGGTCGATCGGGAATGATGTCTTTCAGAGCCTTAATATAAAATTTAAAAGCATGCAAAACAATACTGCAATGTGTTTAACAAGATAAGATAAGACAGTTATAACGATTTTCCCATTTTAAAGAGTTCTGTTGAATGTGTATATTGTGTATCCCTTTTTTATGGACGGATAAGATTGATCATTATTCGAACAATTTCCCTAGAAGTATAATTCCCCTACTTGATTACTCTCTGACTCTGGCAAAAGAGCTCCACAATATAACCTCTAGTGAGCGCACCCACTACCGGTGTGTCGGTGCAACGTGCACACGCCTATTGACTAACGATAAATAATGATGCGATAATCATTACTTGTTGTTATAATAACAATAATGATAATGTTAATAATGATGATGAAGAAGTTCGCACCGCCACCCACCGCACACCACTATCTCGTTAGTATGCAAATTGCCCCGCCATAAAATGGTCATTAAATTATCATATTTATTAGCGGGGGAAAACTCACTCCTTGTGTATTCAGAAGCTCCTGGCGATTCTCAGAAACACTGCTCAACTCAGAGCTTGCACCCGAAAGGGTAGAATCAATCGTCTGTGCTTCCTACTCCCTGATCCTGATCCAGTGGACTACGATCCTCCTATCGGCCTTACTTTTTCATTGCTTTGCGTTTATCATCTGTTTAAAACGATAACGACGGGCGATGAAAATTAATTTTTACTGCCGCCACCACCCGGGCCAAAAGGATAACTTTGCCGCATCGATTATCGCTCCTGCAGCATAGCTGCTGCTAAGTTCATTATTAAACTGGTTTTATCGCTCCCTAGGGGGATTTTCTTGGGAAATCAATATTTTAAATGCTTTAAGGACACGCATCGTGTAGTTATTTATTGAAAATTATTTTACTTTACTACTTTGCTTAACTTGCTAACCACTTGCATTATATTTAAGCAAGTGAAGTCGGATTGGTGTAATACCAAATCGTCGCCGATGTGCTAACTTGTCGTACGTGTTTTTTGGGCTTAGCTGAGTTAAGAACGCCATTTTGTACAGCTCATAATGCCTCACTTTTTGACCTTCACAGATCCCCAAAATTTGATTTCAAGCCTGAGATATCCAATAAAAACCGAAAAAAAACTCCGTGCATTTTTGTCACTTTACACATGAAAATAGTTTCAATCTTGTCGTGCTATCTTGTCACTCCATGAAAATTGATGTAAGTGCGACAACTGGCCAAATGGATTTCAGGTCCGAACGCGTTTGACGCACGTACAAGTTAGACTACCGTAAACATTTGTAATTGTAACTCTGGACTCCAGCAACCAAATTCAACAAAACTCCAGGACGATGCTCAGAACGGTCAACCAAACAAAGCATGTTTGTTATTGTTTACATTGCACTATGGTACATTGGGTGGCCAAGTTTCATAAAAGTGACCTTCTCCAAATATTTTTTGGTACTTTTTTCTCGAAAGTAAACATTCTAACTAAGAAAAATCCAAATATTCAAAGCTCTAAGTTTGTTCACTACGGAGATACGCAAGCTGAAAGTAAAAAAATGGAGTAAAAAACTAGCGTTTTTCGAAAAAAGGCTGATTGTTTAATTTTAACATAGCTCAGCCATTTTAAAAATTTTATTAGGACAATTATACATCGTTGTAAAGGTAATGAGATAAGCTTTGAAACTATTTATAGATAAAATATTGTTTCCAAACCAAAAACTGAAGTTTTCATTGAATAACTGGAGCATTTTCTTGACAAAACTTATTTTTTTGTGTTTGTTAATCGAGTACTTTTTTTTGCTAACCGATGCTAAACATGAAACTGAGATCACTTGAAAAATTGGATCATAATCTAACATTGCTGAAATTTTCAGCCTGCGATTTTTTGCGTTTTCGTAGTTATGCCATTTTGAACATTTACGTTTTATCAAAATATGCTGCATGAAACTGATCCACATTTAAATTCTATGTTGGTTAGTACAAAACGTCAAAAAAAAGTATAATCAAATGAATTTTCATGAACAAGAACGTTAGGATTAGTAAGAATATGTTTTGTATTTTATTGTTTTAATTCAAGTTATATGGCAGGGACTCACAAAAAGGAACACACAGCAGTAAATTATAAATATTTGACTTAAAATGAATTTATTACGCATAACATAATTTTGTTGGAGCGGAGGAAGGGAGAGAGGGGGGGGGGGGGGGGGGAATGAAAGAGGGGGAATAAAAATAACCTGACAGAGCCTAAAAAATCAAGACTTTGGTGCATTTGGAGTCATTTTTTTCGTACCAGGTGAATATTAAGTTTAATTGCCATTTTTAAAATTTTGCGGTTAAGGGTGTTCAGCAACCTTGTCAAACATACAGACCTAATCCTACAACAATTTGACTGTAAAAACATTATTTTAAATAATTTTGCAGACAGTTCTTAAGAGTTTAAATCTAAAATTAGTTCGATAATTTTCGTACTTTCGAAAATACTAAAATGTGTGTATCACAAAAATCTTGATGCAATATGTGTTAATATGGAATGCATTATTGCAACTACAGTTGACTAAATAGATTTGTTTTAATTTTCTTTGAAAATCAACCTGTACTTTTTTTTGACAAAGTTCAATGTGTGAAAAAAATTCAACATTGAATCAGTTTTATTTTCTCAACAATATCTTTTATAAAAACGGTTTTGCCTTCCTCACCTAAGGCCGTTGCAAATATTTTTTGAAGTTTATGTCCCACGACTCTGATCGAAATCGAGGGGGGGGGCGGTAAAAAAAATTACTAGCCTAGCTTTCAAAAAGGGTTTTAAAATGAATTTTACACGCGTTTAGTTGTTTTGCAATCATTAATTTCCAAAATTTCTAAGTATCGAGGACAATTTTATTTTTCCGAGAAAAATAGTTTTTGTGCTGCTGTACATTATAATTTCATAAAAGTTCAAAATATTTATTAACGAGCCCAAACATGCTAAAAAACTTTTTTTTCGTAAAATCGCGATAACTCGTGATGTTCATAAGCAAACCCCTTTTGTTTATATATCAATTTTTTTGTAATTGTCTGCTCTACATTTTTGCAAAACATTATTTCACTCTAAAAAATAACCTTGCAAAGTTTGAAAAAACACGAATTCTCAAATGAAATGTTTTGTTCTAAATGTTAAAATGACCCTTCTGGGTCAGTGCAGATTCGAAAACTACATTAAATTTATAGTCAAGTAACGGAAAATGGCAAAGTTTTTAATTTTTTTTTAGTGTTTCTGTCGATGAAAAATACGTTTTTTTTTCGGAATTTTGAGTACGCCATCAAATCGGACGTACACAGAAAAAAATATGTGAATTTACTCGACACGGAAAAAATGAATCACATGTAAACTCAGTTGATGTAAACTTGAGATTCGTCGTAAACGGTTGAATCATACGTAAAATCATGTTTTTACGTATAATTTGTTGCAAATTTACATGAAATTGCATTTAAATTTAAATGTTTAATGATGTGCAAAAGTGTTACATCATAAATGATGTAACATTCGGAAATATTTTTTTATGTGTACAATTTTACATAAAAGTCCCTCTGACACCAAATTTCTATCTCATCACCGTTTCAGGCTGCAAATGATTGAAAACCACTTCTTTTTTCGCATGGGGTCGTACCGCCCCTCCGTCACGAGATATCAAAAAATGGACCTCGGATTCGTGATCAGGAACAAAAGTTACCCTTAAGGACAAAGTTTCACGCAAATCGAAGAGGGGTCGGGGCAACTTTTCCCGATTTCATGTGAGTTGGTAGAGAATTACCTTATAAAAATTGTCTAAATCCTAGAAAATTGTAAAAAGGGTGGTTTTGTAAGCAAATATGTCTTATTTTACATTTCCAGAAAGGCATTGAAGACCTTTCTACAACGATGTAAGGCTTACTTAATTTTAAACTTTTATAAACAAAATTGCACTTATATTCTAAATATTTCTTTGCATTTCTGCAGTTTGTAAATACTTTTTAGAGTTAATTTTCCTTTCATTCAACTGTAACAAAATGGCCTACTTATCATAACCAAATCCAAACGAGCTGGAATAGTAATTTTTGCAACAAGGTGCAAAAATAAGATTTTTTCAGTACAAGTCGTTCATTTATCTAATGAAGCTCTGTCGTTTTTTGTGAAATTCTGAAGAAAAAAAATCCTTGAAATAGTTTTTTACAGAGGAAAAAAAGATGTTTTGGCGTACTTGTTTTTCCGACTTTTGAGCCTGTGAATTCTGAAATAGTTTGTTCTGTCCTATTTTTCCAAACACCGTCAGATCATTGTTATCCGAGCATTCGTTGGTGAAGGTTGTCTGAATCAACATGACTCGTCGCGTCCCGGCGCAAAACGCCGGCAATATTGCCCTACCTGCGGCTCAAGCAGGCAAAAAAGTGGGAATTTCCAAAAGGAAGGTTGAGGCCTCAACTGATGGCCAAAAACCGGGAATTTCCAAAAGGAAGGTGCTTTTGGAAGTGACATCGAACAGCAAAAAGACGAAAAAGAGCGACGGTACTGTACCGATGGATGAGGAGGAGGAGAACTCTTCATCGCACGAGGAGCAGCTTTTGAAGAACAACAAGTTCGCTGGACTGCCTGACGAGGACCAGGTAGCGGAAGCAAAGGAGAATGAAGTGAAACAGCGAAAGGAGAAACTGCCTCCTTTTTATGTGCGGCAATCAGCAGCAACGATCGACTTTCGAGCGGGGCTGGTTGAACTCATCAAGTCTGGGAAAGTCCAAGGCAACATTCGTCTGTGTCAGGACGGATTTAAGGTGCTGGTGCAATCCAGGCAGCACTATCAACTGGTCAAGGATTACTTGACCGAAAACGAGGCGGAGTACTTTACCCATGATGTCGTCATGGATAAGCCGTACAAAATCGTCGTCAGAGGTCTGTACGACATGCCAGTGGAGGAATTAGCTGCCGAGCTAAAAGTTTTGAAACTGGATGTGTTGGCCGTGCACAAAATGAGCCGACGCAACAAAGACATCAAGTACCGTGACCAGCTCTACCTGCTGCATTTGGCTAAGGGATCGACGACGCTTCCTGAGCTGAAGGCAATCCGAGCGGTTTTCAACATTATCGTGTCGTGGGAGCGATACCGACCAGTGCATCGTGACGTCACACAATGCTTCAACTGCCTGGGCTTCGGGCACGGAGGTAAGAACTGCCACCTGAAGCGTCGTTGCGCCAAATGTGGTACCGATGCGCACATCACATCCCAGTGCATCCAAGATTCGCTGGTGAAGTGCCTCAACTGCAACGGTGAGCACTCGTCAACCGACCGAAAGTGCCCCAAGAGAGCTGAGTTCGTGAAAATTCGGCAGCAAGCATCGACGAAGAATCAGCCTCAGCGTCGTAGAACTCCTCCAGCCCTGGTGGAGCAAAATTTTCCACCTCTTCAACCGCGACGCCAGGTCCCGAACTTGGCACCGTTGCCGTTGGATCCCAGGAAGAGAGCTGAGATGAATCATCCACGGCCGGGTTCCAGCCAGGAGCCGAGACCGCCACCACCGGGCTTCAGCCAGGAGCCAAGACCAACCCAAGAACCAGCAGTTGAGGAAAATGGTAATGATCTTTACACCTCAACCGAACTCCTCAATATTTTCAAACAGATGTCCGCTGCACTGCGTGGATGCAAAACCAAGACCCAGCAGATTGAAGTGCTGACCTCGTTCGTCATCCAGTATGGATCGTAGGTCCCTCAAGCTGCTGAATTGGAACGCTTGCTCCATTAGGAGGAAGAACTTAGAGCTGGTGGATTTTCTTCGCGAGAAGGAGATCGACGTAGCTGCCATCACGGAAACTCATCTGAAGCCCGGTGAAAAAGTTTATCTGCAAAACTACAAGATCGCGACGCAGCTCGACAGGACCACCTCTGGAGGAGGAGGTGTGCTTGTCGCTGTTCATCGTGATCTCAAGCCACGCCGGCTGCCACACTTCAAGCTGGACATCATCGAGGCCGTTGGGGTGGAAATTCCCACTTCGGTTGGCCCAGTACTCTTCATTGCTGCATACTGCCCACGTCAGGTGAATTCCAGAGATGGTTCAGCAGCAAAACTGAAGAGCGATATCCAGAAGCTGACACGGCGGAGCGCAAAGTACATCATCGCTGGTGACCTCAACGCGAAGCATGAAGTTTGGGGCAACAGCAGGAGGAATCGGAACGGAGTGATTCTGCACAACGATCTGCAAAACGGATACTACAACGTTGTGAGTCCGGATCGTCCAACGAGGGTGGCTCGGTCTGGGAATCACTCAATCATCGACTTCTTCATTACCAATATGGCTGAGAACGTGGCTCATCCTGAGGTGTTTGAAGAGTTGAGTTCTGATCACTATCCGGTGGTTGTGGAGGTTGGAGCTTCCGTTACTCCGCAGCGGCAACCAACCCGGAAAGATTACCACAACGTTGACTGGCAGCAGTTTCAGCAAGTGGTCGACAGCAACATCGACTATGATCAACACCCGGAAACTTCTGCCGATATTGATCGTTCGCTGGAGGTGATCCAGCAGGCTATCAACCAAGCAGAGGCTGCCAACGTTCGGGAGGTTCCTGTTAATTTTAAGGTAACTGATATTGACGTAGATACTAAACACTTGATTAGACTTAGGAATGTTTATAGGAGACAATATCAACGGACTGGGGACTATGACAAAAGATTTCAGTGAACAATTTGAACAAAATCATACAAGACCGACTTGACAATATCAGAAATCAAGAATTTTCAAAACATGTAAGCCAGCTTGGGAATTATTCAAAACCATTTTGGAAACTTTCAAAAGTTCTTAAAAACAAACCAAAGCCTATTCCTCCTCTTATTGTTGAGGATTCTCCTTTGATTACATCCGAGGAAAAGGCAAATGCACTTGGGCTTCATTTTGTTAGTTCACATAATCTTGGCGCTTCCATGACCAGCCGTAAAGAAACATCAGTTGCCAATAGTATTTCAACAATCAATGACTCTACCTTTGAATTTCCTGCAGATTCCCATGTTTCTGGTGAGGAAGTCAAAGTTGCAGTTAAACAAATGAAAAATATGAAAGCTCCAGGCTTTGATAACATTTTAATCTAGTGTTGAAAAAACAGAGTGATCAGTTCTTTCAACATCTAGCCAATATTTTCAATAAATGTTTGCAACTTGGTTACTTCCCCACCAATTGGAAGCTGGGCAAAGTCATACCAATTTTGAAGCCTCAAAAGATCCAACATCGCCAACAAGTTATCGTCCCATTAGTCTTTTGAGTAGTCTGTCCAAACTCTTTGAGAAGGTCATCTATTCAAGGCTTTTGGATTTTACCAACGATAATAATATAATTTTGAACGAGCAGTTTGGCTTCCGAAAGGGACATAATACTGCTCATCAGCTTACGAGAGTAACTAAAATCATCAAGCAGAACAAGCTTGAGTCTAAATCAACTGCTATGGCTTTGTTGGATGTTGAGAAGGCTTTTGACAATGTTTGGCATGATGGTTTGATACATAAACTGTATTTATACGGTTTTCCAATGTATCTTATCAAAATTATCCAGCACTATCTTTCGGAGAGATCGTTCAGGGTTTTTCTGAATGGGATTGCTTCTGGATTATTCAACATTGATGCTGGGGTTCCCCAAGGAAGTATTCTTGGCCCACTTCTGTACAATATTTTTACATCTGATTTGCCTACTCTTCCTGGTAATGGTGTGTTGTCACTTTTTGCTGATGACACTGCCGTTATTTATAAGGGTAAAATAACCAGATATTTAGTTGGCCGTCTTCAGAAGGGTCTTGACGTTCTTTCCGAATACTTTGGCGACTGGAAAATTCGCATAAATGCAGCCAAAACTCAAACCATCATTTTTCCACTTTCCAAATCGGCCAGATTTGCCCCAAAGGATGATGTTTTGATTAAAATGAATGATGTTTCGATACCCTGGTCAAAGGAAGTTGTCTATTTAGGTCTCATACTTGACTCGAAACTATTGTTTCGGCAGCATGTAGATAAAATATTGAACAAGTGCAGCATTCTCATCAGGTGTTTGTATCCTTTAATTAACAGAAAATCAAAGCTATCTTTGAAAAATAAGCTAGCAGTTTACAAACAAATAATTTACCCCGTTATTGAGTATGCAGTACCTGTTTGGGAGTGTTGCGCTAGAACTCATAAATTGAAGCTCCAGCGTGTCCAAAACAAGGTACTCAAAATGGTTTTGAATGTTCCTGGCTGGACAAGATCAAGTGAGGTTCATGAATTAGCAGAAGTAAAAATGTTGGATCAGAAAATTCAAGAAAAATGTTTGAAATTCAGGGAAAAATGTGCTATTTCTGAATACCCCTTGATTCAAGGATTGGTTTAGTTTATGGTAAGATTAAGTTAGTTTTAGGTTAGGTTATGTTTTCTTAACATTTTTTTTTTCTCTCATTGTACCTAGTGTTACAAAAATGATAAATCATATACTTTTAAAGTTAAGAAAATGAACAGTGTTTAAATCACGAAAAGCAAACTAAAGCTGAAGAGCCACAGCTGACCACTTATTGTGTAAACCAAATGTAATTATTATAAGAAAGATTCAATAAAGTATATTTAATTCAAAAAAAAAAAAAAAAAAAAAAAAAAACACCGTCAGATCAAGTTGATTTTTGCCAAGATCTGATAAAGAAGAAGGATGAATGAGTCTAAAACAGATTCTGACTGTTAGTTGCCAAGAAGTCGATTGGCAATCCAAGAATCGGGTTCAAGCCACAGACGAAAAGTGCTGCCTGGCCGGATTGCTATCACTCTAAAGAGTCCAAATTCCTCAAAAAGGAACAGATTTTCAAATTCTTGAAGAGCCGATGACTGCATTCATTTTGCTTCAGAACTAAACTTAATGAGAGTAAAAAACAGTGTGCTAAAATACCTGGAAACACGTAAAACCACATTAATTCAAAACAGTGCTGAAAAGTACCACTCAAAACAATGCAAAACTGTTTTATTGGCATGGAAATGTAGGCCGTTTCATTTGATAGGAAAAGTTGATAATAGGTATATATTGGAATTAAAAGGAACAACTCGTCTTTTTGTATTTGCATTGATTTTTTTGGCTTTTGAGTTTAAAATAATGGGTGATTCTCAACCAACTCATCCGGAAATCCGAAATCCGAAAAAGTAGCCCCGATCCCTCTTCGATTCCCCAACTTTTGTCTCTGATCGCGAATTCGAGGTCCATTTTATGATATCTCGTAACGGAGGCAGGGTGTTCCCCTTCAATTTTTGAAATTTCCGAAAAATACATGTGTACAATAATTTGCAGCCTGAAAAGGTGATGGAAATTTAGTGTCGAAAGGACTTCTATGTAAAATACGATGCCTTATTTGACAAAAAAAAATCGTGTTTTTTCTTGTTTTGCAGGGTTATTTTTTAGAGTAAAATATTTTTTATAAAGTTGTAGAGCTGACATTCGACGGATTCGAGATCAGGGACAAAAGTTACCCCCGCAAATCGAAGAGAGGTCTGAGCAACTGCTGTTTGATTTGGCGGAGAATGACCCTAATGAATTAAAAATGCAACTCCGTTGTGAAAATAGGTACTTTTTGTCATTCTCGAGTAACGAAACAAAATTGTTATTTGATCTGATATGTTGCAAAGACAAACTAGAATGTTAGGGCTTATATCAAGATTTAATCAAATCACATTTTTGCGGACATTCAGAGGCTTCTTTGTACTGAGATCAAATCTCAAATATGAGTTTGATTGGACGCAACAGTAGTTGCCGGTCCGTCTTTGAATTGTTTTTTACTTAAAAACATGTTGCTGCTATTAATAAATATCATTTTATCATATTTAATCTGTTGTTTTTTGGTAAATGAAGCAAAACATGGGGCATTTGAAAATTGGTTTCATACATCCCTCGCAATCAAGAGTCACAATACAAGCAACTCAAAATAATGTCACTTATGTGTCAACCTCATCAAACTTGAAAGCCACTCCGTCAAGTTCTCAAACAACGGCTTTGAAACCGTCTCCTTCTCTCCAAAAAACCACCGCCAGCTCATCACGTCGAATGTTTATTTGGCAAAGTAAATTGCTATGATATCCGACACAAAAGTCTTTTGTTTGTCAACACAAGACTAGAGAGCGAGTGCCAGTGTCGAAGTTCGTCCTAATGTCATCCTGAAACGTAAAGCCCCGACATTGGCAACATTAAATCACTATCGCCGTGATGACATTGGCCTTTCCATCCGCACTCTCGCCGTGAGACTTGTGTGTGCCATCTGCATAAAAGATGAAGAGTTGTGCCAATAGTACGGCAGCACTCTCGGAATCCTTTTACGGAATCTACGACGACTCTGCGAGGTTGCGTTGCGTTTCGCACTGTCGAGAAGGCTCATTCAGTGTTGCCAGCTCTCGAGGGTGATGGAAAAGTGAAAATCGATGAATATCAAATTCGACTCAAATCCAATCCAACCGCAGATGGATATAGAACACAACTCCGGCAATGTCCTGATGGGTCTCTGTTTTCTGTCTTCAGGACAATCTTCTTTCCCCCTCCCTACCCAACACGGGGAAGGTGACGGAATTCGGCATCTGTTTCAATGACACTGTGGTGTTATAGTAAACCATTGATATTCTTGCACTATTTTGGTTTAAGATGGCACCATTTCAGGATTTAATTGTATGTTGAAGTATTTTTATAAAAAATAAATAAAAGGAATGACCCTTCTTTAAATTTATTAAACGTGTCATACCATCGAGGTTCTACTATACCGAATGGGAGGAAGCTTTATTATGTTTACCCAGCGAATCACGGGCCGAATGTGCTCCAGAAGAGGTTCTGAAACATCAGAATCGCATTAAAATCATCAGTTCCGCATCGCACGCGGCAACGCATCACACTCTGAACCGGGTGATTGGCCCAGAGGACATTCGGTGAAGGATTTTGGCCTAGCCACTTTCGCTGCTTCTTGTTATTCTGCTTCGATGGCCCGTGGCGACGGAGCGCTCGCAGTGACGAGTCTTGGAAATGTCTGGAAAACCATTTACCGCCTCCCCCAATGGGCTTAAGCTCGGAAGCATTTTTGCACACATGAGGTTGTGAAATATTCCTGAAAAATGACGGTGTCGTGGAAAGTGGATTAATTTTAAGCAAACTATTTTTTGAGGAGTTAGTTAGCACCTAAGAGTCAAATTAAAAAAAAAAAGATAGCAAACTAACAAACTAACAAACTAACAAACTAACAAACTAACAAACTAACAAACTAACAAACTAACAAACTAACAAACTAACAAACTAACAAACTAACAAACTAACAAACTAACAAACTAACAAACTAACAAACTAACAAACTAACAAACTAACAAACTAACAAACTAACAAACTAACAAACTAACAAACTAACAAACTAACAAACTAACAAACTAACAAACTAACAAACTAACAAACTAACAAACTAACAAACTAACAAACTAACAAACTAACAAACTAACAAACTAACAAACTAACAAACTAACAAACTAACAAACTAACAAACTAACAAACTAACAAACTAACAAACTAACAAACTAACAAACTAACAAACTAACAAACTAACAAACTAACAAACTAACAAACTAACAAACTAACAAACTAACAAACTAACAAACTAACAAACTAACAAACTAACAAACTAACAAACTAGGGTAATTCTCTACCAACTCACACGAAATCGGGAAAAGTTGCCCCGACCCCTCTTCGATTTGCTTGAAACTTTGTCCCTGATCACGAATCCGAGGTCCGTTTTTTGATATCTCGTGACGGAGGGGCGGTACGACCCCTTCCATTTTTGAACATGCGAAAAAAGAGGTGTTTTTCAATAATTTGCAACCTGAAACGGTGATGAGATAGAAATTTGGTGTCAAAGGGAATTTTATGTAAAATTAGACGCTCGATTTAATGGTGTACTCAGAATTCCGAAAAAAAAAAACATATTTTTCGTTGCAAAAAACACTGAAAAAGTTTTAAAAATTCTCCCACTTTCCATTATTTGACTGTAAAAAATTTTGGAACGTGTCATTTTATGGGAAATTTAATGAACTTTTCGAATCTACATTGACCCAGAAGGGTCATTTTTTCATTTAGAGCAAAAATTTTCATTTTAAAATTTCATGTTTTTTTTAACATTGCAGGGTTATTTTTCAGAGTGTAACAATGTTCTACAAAGTTGTAGAGCAGACAATTACACAAATTTTGATGTATAGACATTTGGGGTTTGCTTATAAACATCACGAGTTATCGCGATTTTACGAAAAAAAAAGTTTTGAAAAAGTAACTTTTTGCAATTCCGTCGTGATACTACTTACTTTTCCTGTCATTCTCGAACGACGAAATAGCCTACTTTTCTGTACCAAAAATAACAGAATCGAATAGCAACACTTTTCAAAATAAATGCTGAAAAGTTCTACTTTTCAGCACTTGTTTCGAAAAGTAATACTTTTCAACATTTTTTTGATTTAAACGATTTATTGACAATATACATGAAATTTTGACTTAAAATTTTACTCAATAGGTATTTTTCGGAATTGCAAAAAATGTTGTATGGAACTCGTTGCAAAACTTGTTGCATAAACTACTAGGGGAAATTCTCGTATCTTTGGCAGGTTAAGCACTCGCTCCTAACTCCATCCAATTTGCTGATTTTCACTATTTAAACAACTAATTTTGCAAAACATTTGATAGAAACTTGCATGCTCATTTCTTATTGAGCTATTTATCACTCGAGTTCAGTTGAAAACGCTTTTAATTAGCTTTAATTGAATGTCAAAGTTCTGACCTGCCAACATTAGAGGCACGCTGGAATTAGATGCTGTTCCCCTATTTTGCGTTTCTCTTTGTTTCGTCGCCAGTGTCAATCGCGGGTGACCATGAACGGCCATGATCGATGACGATCAACTTTTTCAAAACTTTTTTTCGTAAAATTGCGATAACTCGTGATGTTTATAAGCAAACCTCTTATGTCTATACATCAAAAATTTTGTAATTGTCTGCTTTACAATTTTGTAGAACATTGTTACACTCTGGAAAATAACCCTGCAATGTTAAAAAAACATGAAATTTTAAAATGAAAATTTTTGCTCTAAATGAAAAAATGACCCTTCTGGGTCCATGTAGATTCGTAAAGTACATAAAATTTCCCATAAAATGACATGTTCCAAAATTTTGTACAGTCGAGTAACGGAAAATGGGAGAATTTTTAAAACTTTTTCAGTTTTTTTTTTGTCGATGAAAAATACGTTTTTTCGGAATTCTGAGTACGCCATCAAATCAGGCGTCTAATTTTACATAAAAGTCCCTTTGACACCAAATTTCTATCTCATCACCGTTTCAGGCTGCAAATTATTGAAAAACACCTCTTTTTTCGCATGTTCAAAAATGGAAGGGGTCGTACTGCCCCTCCGTCACGAGATACTAAAAAACGGACCTCGGATTCGTGATCAGGGACAAAAGTTATCCCTTAGGACAAAGTTTCAAGCAAATCGAAGAGGGGTCGGGGCAACTTTTCCCGAATTCGTGTGAGTTGGTAGAGAATTACCCATTTACGCCGGCTCTTGGAACCCTTGGAAAAAAGTTGGAAATGCCTTTTTCATTGTAACTTAGGGTAGACGCATCTGTTTTGGATCTACCTTGTTGTAGGTGATTCTTGACATTCTTCCGGATCGAATGCAACAAGAATAATCCAAATCAGTTCAGTTTTCGCCGGGATACAGCCTGATGAAGTTGCGTTTCCAACTTTTTTGACCCCCTTGGTGCTTCGCGTAAGTTTTAACCCCGTTGGTGCTACAAGTGTTAACGATAAGCCTCTTGATTCGTGTTCAGGGACAAAAGTTACCCCTTAGGACAAATTTTCACGCAAATTGAAGAGGGGTCGGGGCATCTGCTGTGTGAGTTGGCGGAGAATTACACAAATGCATTTCGAACTTTTTGACCCTGTTGGGGCTACAAGTGTTAAAAAAATCGAATAAATAAAAAAAATCTCTTACAAACTCGTCGCTGCAAAAGCTTACCCCTGCCGGGAGACCACCATATTTTTCCTGTGCCAAAAAGCAGAATGTCAACAGAGAGCTTGCACCCTTCCTCCCACCCAACCATATTCCTCAAACTTAACTCCTTCTTAGTATCTCTACATGGCATAGGGAACCTTCCAAGTGATGAACGGCGCACTGGGTGCCTACTTTCGGCAGTGAACCACTATCAGGCGGTGGTGTTTTATGGGGCGACAAGAAAATAGCGCACGAGAAGCCACCCAGGACCTATAGCTGTAGCCCCATGCAAAAGGGTGGAAGGGGGGACGATAGCCCGTGGGTATTTGCGAAAGGAAAATCTTGATGAAATCGTTCCTAAATGGAAAAACATTAATATCACATTAAGCTGGGCTCTTCTTCGTTTTTTTTTCTGTGTGGAGGAGGTTGGGACACGAGAAGGTTGAAAGGTTTATGTTTGGAGCTCGATTTAATTGGATTGCTTAGCGATGTCACCGTGGTTTTGTTGATTTTATCTCGATTTAACTGAGTAGAGCTGGGTTTATTTGTTATAGGTGCTGCGAAATGTTTGATACAGCTTTGTCGACTATTCATTTTAGTTTAATCTATTTATTTTAAAAATATGTACATAACAAAATATTAATGTATTCCAAATCATCAATAAAAACGCACTGCAGTGTTATCTGCATTGTCCAGCCCACTCTGTTACAACTGCGTTTCACAAACTTCTTTTTGCTATCAAGTTGCAAAGAGAAGCTACAAAAGTACTTTAGCAATAAAACAAGCAAAACATTAGCTTTTGTATAGATCTGGCAAAGGCAGCAGGAGCTAGCACTCACTTTAAGCAAAATGGACGAACCTCCGAGTGCCATTTAGAGTTTGGCATTTCAACCATAATCATCATCATTCTACGATGATCGTGAAAAGTGTTATTACTCAACTTGCAATGAAAACTGTGCCGGTTTAAATTCACCCACAAGGTTTTACTTTTTGCTTTTGTTTGCTTCAACGCAGGGTAAAATTTCCTTTATTGAGTTTATCTCTAATCAGATTCACTCCTATATCCATTAATGCCGAAATGGACAAACATTTGTTGGCGTTGTTTCCAGAATTCCAGAAGGTCTGAACTATTAGTAACTGATGAGGTCTCGTGTTTTTTAAATGGTCAGTAACAGGACACCTCACCCTGACAACATCCACCCACAACAATGGACACCGCAAAAACCATCCAAACGAAGTAGCGGAAAAACGTTATTTGTTCTGGTACTAACTGAGTTCTTTGGTTTACAAAGCAGAGTTGTAGACTATTGGACTCAACCTACGCGGCGATGAAAAGTCCTCCTCCTGGCTCTCGGCTGGTTAGGATTTATCGTGCACCTTCGCTCCCCGGTAAATTGCGTGGAACTCCACCATAAATCATGGTAAGTAGAGGTAATAAAGATAAAAAGCTTCGCGCTATCATTCGGACCGGAATAAAATGCTGCCGCGGAATTAGACGACGACTTCCAACTCCAAGTGATGATCCTTAAAAAGCGGAAGGATTCCGTCGTTCGTCAACCACGCTAACTAGTCTCGTAGACCGGGTTTGGGAAATGTTTAGCATATCTGACGAATCGTACCTACTTATTCACGGGGTATTAAAATAGACCAAAAAGTAAGAAGGTGCCTGCCAAGTCGTAACTAAATTAAAGGCATGACAAAATTTATGCACACTTTCCGGTGGGGAGTCTTCCCCCTTCCAACCTAAACCTTCACTCCTTGCCGTAATCTCGTGCTCCACGAAGAGCTGTTTCCATCAAGCGGAAAACTTTGCGACAGTTGTTATTAAAACTTTTACCCAAGTTTGCCTCAGCTAAAACGATACACAACTTGGTTTACAGAACGCAAACGCCTGAAAAAACTATTGCAAGATTTTAAATTAATTCGCAAACATGAATTTTCCTCCCTTTTCCCCCACCCCATTTGTACGTGACACAATCTCACACGTACAACGCAAACACAATTCTTACGAATAAACTGTACCGTTTGTACTTCCATGTCCAAATAAGAGTTTTATCGTTGGTGAAAATTCTCAATTATTATGAAAATAAACTCATTAAAAAAATCAAAGCATAACTACAAAAATACAAAAATAAAAAAAAATAAAAACATAAAACATAAAACATAAAACATAAAACATAAAACATAAAACATAAAACATAAAACATAAAACATAAAACATAAAACATAAAACATAAAACATAAAACATAAAACATAAAACATAAAACATAAACATAAACATAAAACATAAAACATAAAACATAAACATAAAACATAAAACATAAACATAAAACATAAAACATAAACATAAAACATAAAACATAAAGCATAAAACATAAAACATAAAACATAAAACATAAACATAAAACATAAAACATAAAACATAAAACATAAAACATAAAACATAAAACATAAAACATAAAACATAAAACATAAAACATAAAACATAAAACATAAACATAAAACATAAAACATAAAACATAAAACATAAAACATAAAACATAAAACATAAGACATAAAACATAAAACATAAACATAAACATAAACATAAAACATAAACATAAAACATAAACATAAAACATAAAACATAAAACATAAAACATAAAACATAAAACATAAACATAAAACATAAAACATAAAACATAAAACATAAAACATAAAACATAAAACATAAAACATAAACATAAAACATAAACATAAAACATAAAACATAAACATAAAACATAAAACATAAAACATAAAACATAAAACATAAAACATAAAACATAAACATAAAACATAAAACATAAAACATAAACATAAAACATAAAACATAAAACATAAAACATAAAACATAAGACATAAAACATAAAACATAAAACATAAAACATAAAACATAAAACATAAACATAAAACATAAAACATAAAACATAAAACATAAAACATAAAACATAAAACATAAAACATAAAACATAAAACATAAAACATAAAACATAAAACATAAAACATAAAACATAAAACATAAAACATAAACATAAAACATAAAACATAAAACATAAAACATAAAACATAAAACATAAAACATAAAACATAAAACATAAGACATAAAACATAAAACATAAACATAAAACATAAAACATAAACATAAAACATAAAACATAAAACATAAACATAAAACATAAAACATAAAACATAAAACATAAAACATAAAACATAAACATAAAACATAAAACATAAAACATAAAACATAAAACATAAACATAAAACATAAAACATAAAACATAAAACATAAAACATAAAACATAAAACATAAACATAAACATAAAACATAAAACATAAAACATAAAACATAAAACATAAAACATAAACATAAAACATAAAACATAAACATAAAACATAAAACATAAAACATAAAACATAAAACATAAGACATAAAACATAAACATAAGACATAAAACATAAAACATAAGACATAAAACATAAACATAAAACATAAAACATAAAACATAAAACATAAAACATAAAACATAAACATAAAACATAAACATAAACATAAAACATAAAACATAAAACATAAGACATAAAACATAAAACATAAAACATAAACATAAAACATAAACATAAACATAAACATAAACATAAACATAAAACATAAACATAAAACATAAAACATAAACATAAAACATAAAACATAAAACATAAACATAAAACATAAAACATAAAACATAAAACATAAAACATAAACATAAACATAAAACATAAAACATAAAACATAAAACATAAAACATAAAACATAAAACATAAAACATAAAACATAAAACATAAAACATAAAACATAAAACATAAAACATAAAACATAAAACATAAAACATAAAACATAAAACATAAAACATAAAACATAAAACATAAAACATAAAACATAAAACATAAAACATAAAACATAAAACATAAAACATAAAACATAAAACATAAAACATAAAACATAAAACGTAAATAGCACACGATCCTGAACCATAAAATAGCACACAATCCTGAACCAAACGGCATCAATAACTCAAAACTGGTGAAAATGCATATGGGAGAATTATGCGATCAGGGGCAATTCAGTTGTTTAACAATCAATAGTTTTCAATAAGTCGACGTCGTCGTGCTATCTTGTCGCACCCGCCATTTTGACGTTCCGAGAAAAACGCGTTTTAATGTTTGACCTTGAATATTCAAAAACGAGAGCACGCAATGTAAACAATAACAAACACGTTTTGTTTGGCTCACCATTCTGTGCATTGTCCCAAAGTTTGGTTGAAGTTGGTTGCTGGAGTCCCGAGTTATAATTACAAATGTTTACGGTAGTCTAGCTTGTACGTGCGACAAACGCATCCTGACTTTCCTGGCCTGAAATCCCTTTGGCCTTTTGTCGCACTTACATCAATTTTCATGGAGTGACAAGATAGCACGACAAGATTGAAACTACTTTCATGTGTAAAGTGACAAAAATGCACGGAGTTTTTTCGGTTTTTGTTGAATATCTCAGGATTGAAATCGAATTTTGGGAATCTGTGAAGGTCAAAAGGTGAGGCATTGTGAGCTGCACAAAATGGCGTTCTTAACTCAATTTGGTCCAAAATGCACGTACGACAAGTTAGCACGATGGCGACGAAGTGTAAAAAAGTGTACATCGAAAATTTTCAAAAAAATTAGAGATTTTTGGATAAACCAAACATCTTAAAAATGATTCTAAACGCAGGGGAATGCTGTGTGATTGATATCAGCTGATTGTACTTGAATTTCAATGTTTTTTTTTTTTTTTTTTACATTTGTTTATGCTTTCTGATTTTTTGGGCCGACTGTGAAGGGGGCCTTCGGATAATCGAGTCTGGACTGTATCATAAAATCGAATCATTGCTGGATTTTTTTCTGCTTTTAACATCTACAAACGATAGTGACAATATTGAATTAAAAAGGCGTTTGGAAACCACAAATATAAAAAAATACATTTGACAGGAGAGCACACCGACGACACCGACACTGACTGTGTGTTTATTTCCGGCATTGGGGTAAATATTTGCCGAAACTAACTTGCGGAGGAAGCGTAAAACGGAAGCGACCACAATTCCGGCTGTGAATGCGAATTTTGTCTTCCGCTTTTGCTAGAGTTGTGGTGCCAGAATTGGGTGCGTGTTTTGTTTGGAAATTCATCATGCTGAGTTAATAATTACACGATGGACAGGTAGACTAATAGCACACACCGTAATATTTGCAGTTTTAGACAACGGAGTCAATCAATATTATAATTAAATAATTAAACATGATGACATGATGACGAGGCTGAAAGCTTATTAAACTGGAAAAAATGTTATAGACAAAAAAAATAATGGAGCTCACACTCACTATGTATAAATGGCAGTTTGTCACTTTTAAGTTTGACTTTGTCAAACCATTGGGGTATAAACTAAAAAGTGTAAAATGGAAAAATGACCAACCACTGGGGTTGGAGTGTACAATGTATACAGTATGTAAAAAAAGTATTTACACCCCTTGGGCACTATGCACATTTTGTGATGAAACATGTAAAAATGTAAAGTTTGACAGGAACCTAGTACTACGTTTTGTTCAGAAACTCATGCCAAACATTTTGCTACAAAAAGCCCATGAAAAGATTATTTCTATAAAAAGTTATATAACAAATACTATTACGAAAATAAAAAAGGTGCAAAAAAAGTTTGTACACCTTTCGAAAAATTAACATAAATAATGTTATTTGTTGACAAATCACCATAAATCCAGTCTCCGAACTCCAAATAGGCATCCTTGACTGATTTAAAAACTAATTTGGATTGAATATTAAGTTTACTAATTACTTAGTATAAAAGTTTATATAACTCTGGAAATTCTATATAAAACTTATCTAAACTTAATTTTGCAAACTTATAATTCAACTAAATGTCAATATATTACCAAAGAATTGCTAAATAAACATTTTTGAGTGGGTATAACACCGTTTTGGGGATATTTGTATCGATAGAATAGATTTTTCGTTGGAATTTCGTACCAACCCGGAATTACGTCGACGGAAAATACGCCGGCATCTGAACCGGTCCACAATTCACAAGTCAACCTATGTGGAATCGGAAAGGGCATAAAATTTCCGATCTTTTGATACCCATACATCTAGGTTTTCTTTAAAACCTACGTTTTTAAATACCTGGGCAAAAAGTAAGTTTGATCCACGAGAACAAAAATTACGAAATTCCATACATTTTTGGCAGGTTGCTCAAACGAAACCATAACAATGTTTTTGCTTAGGTATTTAAAAACGTGGGTTTTATAGAAAACCTGGATGTATGGGTATCAAAAGATCGGAAATTTTATGCCCTTTTTGATGCCACATAGGTTGACTTGTGAATTGTAGACCGGTTCAGATGCCGGCGGATTTTCCGACGACGTAATTTCGGGTTGGTACGAAATTCCAACGAAAAATCTATTCTATCGATACAAATACCCCCAAAACGGTGTTATACCCACTCCAAAATGTTTATTTAGGAATTCTATGGTAATATATTGACACTTAGTTGAATTAAAAGTTTGCAAAATTAAGTTTAGATAAGTTTTATATAGAATTTCCAGAGTTATATGAACTTTTATACTAAGTAGTTTGTAAACTTAATATTCAATCCAAATTAGTTTTTAAATCAGTCAAGGATGCCTATTTGGAGTTCGGAGACTGGATTTATGGTGATTTGTCAACAAATAACATTATTTATGTTAATTTTTCGAAAGGTGTACAAACTTTTTTTGCACCTTTTTTATTTTCATAATAGTATTTGTTATATAACTTTTTATAGAAATCATCTTTTCATGAGCTTTTTGTAGCAAAATGTTTGGCATAAGTTTCTGAACAAAACGTAGTACTAGGTTCCTGTCAAACTTTAAATTTTTTACATGTTTCATCACAAAATGTACATAGTGCCCAAGGGGTGTAAATACTTTTTTTACATACTGTAGGTACCATTGCAAATATTGAGTCAGTAAAAAAAACTAAAATCTCTCCAAACCCAATTTCTCACGAATGAAATCCAAACATAAAATATCAGCTTGAAAATAAAACAAGCGCGTCAATTTGATTGAAACTTCAACGTATCACTTTCCAATAACAGCCACAGAAAAAGCGCTCCCACAAACCCAATCAATAGAGTTGTTCGCCCGAATGTTTTTGTTTAGGATTGCGTGTTTTATATTGCACCAGCACTCTGACAGCCCCGTCCCGGTGTGATGAGATACATGTTGAACAAACCTGCCACTTCACTGTATTAGGCAGGCCTGCAAAATGTTTCCAACCCAGCGTACACATGAAGCAAACCAAAATGTCAGTTCACTGCTAGCATCTGACTGAAAGCCTACTGTGTCCGTTCAACCACTACCGTCTGACTCGTGCCGGTCGGCTGCTGGAGAATGAGAGACGTGAAAAAATGAGCTACACTCACTCAATTCGTGTCGTATGACTGACTCGTAAAATCCTCTCTAAACACTATTTTGACTATTTTTAAACAATTGAATGGTTCTAGACTGTGCAAAACACTTAAAACAACCATAACTTATATTCAAAATTACATTTCCACGCATAAATACAAACTTTTTGTGTAAAAACTTGTTTCTTTATGTGTGTGCGTGCAACGTCGAATGAGCGTTGGTCGACTACTGCCTCGCATTGCAGCTGCTCAGTGAGCTAGGGCACTCACGACTGAGACGGGTTTGTTTATGTCACGGTTTTGCTGTTCAGTGAATGGATCTGAAAAAATCGTGTATGCGTCGCCGATTTTCGTGTCAGGACCTCTGACATTTTCAGCTCTGGTATTAGGTATAGTATCTGGCAGGAGTCAACCAACGGCTAAATCCAATCAAACGCTTGAACAAAGCAATTTGATCTTCGTTAGCGAAGCAGTACACATTCAGGCACAAACAAGCCGCGCGCATGTGTGTGTTTGTGTGAGTTGGTAGTGCAATCAATCAACTGGTTGCAGTTTGTGAATAGAGAACCGAGTGCGCACCATTTCTCTTTAGCTTTAGTATTGTGGCTGCTGATCGAAAGTTAGGGGGAGAAGTACTTATTTTCGATCCAGTGTGTATTTTTTTACCACGACAAAAAAACTCTTTAAAGCTATGAAATTCAATTTGAAATTATGATAGAAAAGTCGAAAATAAGTCCCATTTTCCTTTCAACTAAAACTAGCCTTGTTGTCGGCGTGTTGAGCCAGATAAATTTTGTAACAAGGCAAATTGAATTGTCCCTACGATAATGAGGTAATAGAATGTTCGCACAAGTAGGCTACTTTCACTCTGGTTGGCTAACTCTATTGTAAGCCGAGGAGGACAGATCGTGGCATTTGGAGAATGTATCGCCCGTGCCGGATAATGACGATTCTGGCAAAAGTTGGCATCGGAGCTGCTTTTTTGCAACTCAACACGATAAAGCATGAGTTGGAAAACAATTTCGTAGAAAGTGCACTCTGGATATTGAAGCGTTAAATTTGGTTTCGAAACGAGCTTAGATAATGTTTCTTGTATTGATTGCAAGTTATATCAGGGGCTTTTAAGAACATGGTTCTATAATTGAAATCGAGTGAATTTCTTTTCATAGCAAAAACTAACGTAAAGGATAACGTTATGTTGAGAATGCACATCCAAGTGACTTGTTGACTTTTTACTTTCCATTACAGTGCTGAATTGTTTGGGTGTACTGAGCTGATTTATGATAAAAGATGTTACGTCATTGTAAATATTTTTCAAAGTTTTTGTCGCCCCCACCCCCCTTCCTTCAATATGTGTGTGTGTGTGTGTGTGGTCCAATCCAATACCCGCTAACCGGTAGCGAAATTATGGGAAAGTATAATTTGTATCAGACTGTGTACATGCCGAATGCTGATACAGGTTATCTCAGTCCCGGGTATTAGGTGGTGATACCCAAGTAACCACAAGCACTAAATTGAAGTATTTATTCAGTACTAAATCAGCACTCCAATGCTTTGAAGTAGTAAATAAGCTTTGCGAATGCCTCAAAGTACCAAAACTTTGCAGCATTACAACTGGCATTAAATCACCATTTACGACCTTCAAAATGTGCTTCAAAGCATTTGATGTTTATCAACAAAGTAACCCATCCATACGGGAAACATTTCAGCCAGTCACGCTCTTATTGACTTTTATCCTTCTCCCGTTATACTGTTCCAATAAGCGTGCGGGCTAAGGCGCATTTCCCCCAGTGTGCAACAGTTTTATTTTTGCGTGAACTGGGTTCAATTCCCGCTGACCGAAGTGTTTTTTTTTTGTGGAAAACTGCAGCCTGTAATTAAGCCAATTTTTTCAAAACATATGCCCATAGCACAAAGGACATTATCAAAAGTTCTCTGGTAAATTGAATGACTTTTCTCGCAAGCAAAAAGCTGCTTTCCGGACGTCTGATACACTTTGTGAAATTTTGCCAACCGTGGACCAAGCACTCCTCGGAAAAACAGTTTACGTTAGCCGTTAGCCATTACTTGTCCCTATTAACCCCAAGCCTTCCGTAATTGATTGTACTGTACTTGACTGGATGGCCGCAATTTGCTGAGTGACTCGTCAATAATTTTCGTCCAACAAAATGACAACGGGGTTTTCTCATGAACCAGAAACTCGAAACAGCAGAAAGAAAGTCTTCCTTAATGTTCGATGCATCAACCACATCGATTTAAACTTTCAAAACAAACACTCATTTCAGAATACATCAGTTGGCTGGCGCGCATCCTGGAGATCGACGAGAAAAATGCAAGAATAACATCAAAGTGTCACACTCACACATGAAACGCAACAGGAGAAAAAAACAAAGGAGGGCCACCACCAAGTGTGTGGAGCAGCTAGCTGTCCTTTTTTTTCCCCAGCCTTGACGTCGATAAAGCAGTTTTGTTTTGTTCGAGCTTTCGGTGAGGCATTAAAACGGCATCACTGTGCGCCACTTGAAATATTTCTCAAGGGAAAAGTGCTGATTTAATGTTTTGAAGCATTATTTGCTGGTATTAAATGCCAATATAATGCTGATTTAATGACGCTATTTAGTGCCTCGCGGTTACTTGGGTAGCCCTCGCGCTGCTTCCAACGACCCATTTCAGAATGACAGAGCTCCTTGCGGTCCAATTCCGAGGTCGCTGGGCATTGTTCGGCCCCGCCTAAACATAGAAGCAAGCATCTGAAGGAAACTCGATCTATATTTAGACTTCCAATCCCCTCAGGCAAATCAGGGATCAGCGCGTATTTAATAATATGAGAAGAAGAGATACCATGTTTCAACACTACGGATCAATTCACTGCTAGAGTTCCTTCTGATGGCCGACTGCTTAGCGTCCCAGACCACCACCAATCCAAAGGTGTGGGTTCGAATCCCACCTGATTCATTTTAGTTTTTACTCATATTCAAATTCCTGATTCCAAATTTCAAAGGTACCGACCGGGATTTGATCCCTGAGCCTTCTGCTTGGGAGACAGAAGCCGTAACCATTAAGCCACGGAGCCGGTTGAAAGGGACGTGATTCTCTGTATGGCTTTTTGCGAAATGAGAGCAGAGGACAACAATCATCTCAACGTTTCCACTTTACCCGGGCTAACGACCGGCAGTTCCAATTCACGATGATTTCCCTTCATATGTTAAAAATCACTTATGATTTTGGCACATATTCCGTTTGTCAGCGTTCCTGTCATTACTGGCGGGAAAAATCTACGTGGAATCAGCTGTGCAGACCTCATGTGTGACAGGAATGCAGGTTGAGCGACTCCTACGGGCACCCACCCCCCTTCCTTCAATATCGGATTTTAATGAATATACTGCCCCTGTTCACATAAATGTCCCATATGCATTTTGATCACTTTTGAGTTATTGAAGCAGTTTGGTTCAAAATCGTGTGCTCTTTCAGAAAAGCTCAAATCATCCAGTACTCTGTGCCCCCACAGACTGTTACTATGAAAAAGAAATCCATCCAAACCAATGATTGGACATGGTTTCTGGGGCCATTCTGCACCTCTGGGCCAAGTTTCAAAATATTTTTCGGCGGGATTTTCAAACACGCCCAGTTTTAGTTTTTTTGAGTAGAAATAAAGAAGAAATTGCATGTAAAATGCATAGAAAAAGTTCAAAGTTTTAACTCTGAAATGTTACTGGTGATGGTTTTAAATTGATTGTTCTTACATGTAGCAGAATGATATAATAACGATTTACGGGACTGACTTAGCTAGATTAAGCCTAAATAAAGTGACTTAATTACACTATATACAAGGTTATAACTGAATGAAAAAAAAATCAAACTCTTGGCAATTTCAAGTCAAGGGAATAAAAATAAAAATAAAAAAATAGGCACAAAAATCTACTGTTTATTTCCACAATAAAAAATAAGGAGCCTAGAGACAGAAATTAAAAAAATGTTTGCAACAGCCTCACGTAAAAAAAATTAAAGTTTTTGGGTAATTCTCTACAACTTCATATGAAATCGGGAAAATTTTGTCTCTGATCACGAATCCGAAGTCCTATTTTCCGATATCCGTGACGGAGGAGCGGTACGACTCCTTTCAATTTTGAACATGCGAAAAAAGAAGTGTTTTTCAATAATTTGCTGCCTGAAACAGTAATGAGGTAGAAATTTGGTATCGAAGGGACTTTCATGTAAAATTAGACGCCCGATTTGCTGGCGTACTCAGATATCCGAAAAATAGTAGTTTATGCAACAAGTTGCAAAAAGAGGATTTTTTCAGCACGAGTCGTACATTTATCCAACGAGGTTCACCGAGTGTTGAAAAAAATCAAGTTTTGCAACGAGTTCCATACAACATTTTTTGCAATTTCAAAAAACACACAATGAATGAAATTTTATGTAAAATTTTCATGTATTTTGTTGATAAATCGTTTAAATCAAAAAAATGTTGAAAAGTGTAACTTCTCGAAACAAGTGCTGAAAAGTTCAACTTTTCAGCACCCATTTGAGTGCTGAAAAGTAGAACTTTTCAGCATTTATTTTGAAAAGTGTTGCTATTCGACTCTGTTATTTTTGGTACAGAAAAGTAGGCTATTTCGTCGTTCAAGAATGACAGGAAAAGTAAGTAGTTTCACGACGGAATTGCAAAAACGTATTTTTCATCAAGAAAACACTAAAAAAGTGTTGTGTTTTTTCTGATTTTGCAGGGTAATTTTTTAGAGCGTAACAATGTTCTAAATAAATGCAGAGCAGACAATTTATTTGGCAACTCTTCCCAATTTCGTGTGAGTTGGTAGAGAATTACCCACATTAAAGATTGGACCTCTGGTTGCTGAGATACAGTGGCCAAAAGAAAAAGGAAGCAGTAAAATTGAAGTTTTCCAAGTCTCACCAAAACAACCGACCAATTTGCTGATGCCGATATCTCAGCAACTAATGATGCGATTTTCTATGTTAAAATATGAAACATTCGTGAAATTTTCGATCTTTTCGAAAACAATATTTGAACCAATCAATATTTACTTATCAAAGAGGTCAAACATTCAATATTACGCCCTTTTGTTTTAGCAAGGGTCACAAAGTTTGAGTTAAATCAAAAAAATACAAAAATAAAAATGGTCGATTTTGTAGAAAATTTACATTCTTCTCAGCTACATAGTTTTGAAAAAAAATGTACATCTGGGTATAGTGACAGTTTAAGTGTCAAAAAAGTGAAGTTTTACAACAGAAGCTGATATTTTATTATTTTTTGCCAGTTGAATTTCATTTTTCCATAAAAATTTGGTAAAGCATTTTAATGTATCGAGAAATTGCCCTGAAACTGAAATGTTTTGTGTTTAGAGTGCCGTGAAAATTCAACTTTTTGTCGTGAAAAATTACCAGTTTTAAGCTTTAAAATGTTGTTATCTAGTATACAAAAAATACTCATTAAATATAACACTATTTGACGTAAAAATGATATTTAGATAGAGAGCCCTTAATAGGAGTGCCACGTAGTTTCTAACGCATAAAACTATGAGATTTTACATTAGGCCAATGTAAATATTTTTAAAGTGTTTGCGCCATCTCTTTAAAATTGACCCAACAATCAGAAGGAAATTTATTTCAAAATATTTATAATTTTGAATGAAACTGTTTGTGTAATTAAATGATAAAATTTTATTTTTATTTTTCATGCCTTGACAATCAGTTTCAATATGAGCAACTCTCTGAGATTTCGGTCATTCGATTTTTTCTGTACTTTTTTGGTGCCTTTGGTATGCCCAAAAAAGTCATTAGTTTGTCCATATATTTTCCATACAAATTTGGCATTTGTCCATACAAAAATGATATGTGGAAATTCAAAAATCTGTATCTTTTGAAGGATTTTTTTGATCGATTTTGTGTCTTCGGCAAAGTTGTAGGTATGGATATGGACTACACTGAAAAAAATGATACACGGTAAAAAATGATGGTTTTTAATTTCACTTTTTGTCACTAAAACTTGGTTTGCAAAAAAACACAATAAAAATTTCAAAAATATTTTTTTCAATGGTGGGCAAACATGGGCACTATTTTTTAAAAATCAATAACTGCGATTATTTTGAAACAAGTTACATAAAAATGGCTATAACTTGAAAATGGTGCAGTTTATCAAAATTTCACTACAGTGCGTTTTGATTGAAAATTCAATTTTAAATCGAAAATTGAAATTGAAAAAAAAATTGCAACCAATAAACCAATAAAAATTATAACTCGATCAAAGATTTTTTGCCTATTCTGGTAATTTCTGAAAAGTTGGCATTTAATGTCCTCTAAAGCATATCAAAAAAATAAAAAAAAAATAAAAATAGTGTTTTTTGCAAATCAAGTTTTAGTGATAAAAAGTTAAATAAAAAAATCACCAAAATATTTTTTACCATGTATCATTTATTTCAGTGTAGTCCATATCCATACCTACAACTTTGCTGAAGACACCAAATCGATCAAAAAATTCATTCAAAAGGTAAAGATTTTTGAAGTTTCATACATTATTTTTGTACGGACAACTGACAAATTTGTATGGAAATTATATGGACGAACTAATGATGCAAAATGGCTTCTTTGGGCATACCGAACGCACCAAAAAAGATTCAACCGGATTAAAAAATACAAAAATTAAAATAAAAGAAAAAATACCGATTCCGTAGAGAACTGCTTATATGTTTTTTTTTTCATTTTGATTATGTGAGAAAAATAAAAAAAAACTTGTTGCGAGAAACATTCTAAACGTATACAATTTAATAGTGAAATATTTTTAGGTCACATTTTTGGACCGTTGCAGGAATGATTAAAAGTAAATTGCCCAAAGTTACAATAAATATCTCTACGACAAATAAACACTCATCTCAATGTTGCACAAGTAAACACAAATAAACACTCATCTTTAATGTTGCCACGTGATTCCAATGTTGCGCTTCCCCATGATCAGCGCCACCCCCGTAAGCTGTTTACGTAACCGCGTAAATATCAATAAATGGCAGAGCGCGCTTATTAATTTCCGCGGCGGCGGCAGCGTCGTTGCTGACTGATCATAACATAAAATATTAAAAACTGCCAGTGGCTGACCACGTAATGTAAAAATGGTTTTTCCATTAAAAATCGGTGATTGTCGAATTAATGCGGCATAAATTTAATTGTTATTTGCCAAAAGGGTAATTGGTGTCGGTCTCCGTCCGGTCCGGTCCCAGTTTCCGGTCGTTGGATCGATTTCATCAAGTTTGTACAAGAGTATGATTGAATAATGAGAACTAATGATATAATGATTCTTTAATAAGTTGAATTTTTAAAATATTTTAGAGGGGTGCATTGAATCACATGATCTACTTAGTTATAGCTCTTGTACGAAAAATAACAAAAAAGAAGCTAAAAAAAACTCACTGCTTAAAGCATTTGACAAAGCTCTATTGCGTGTACATCATTTTCCAAACACGTGGCTTACGCGTAAGCTTACACACCGGGATAAAGCAAAATGAAGTGCCACAAATGGCACCCACTGGGAGACGTCATTTGTCAAAAGCACATCACTTTTAAGGCATGGCTTCGGCGTCGCTTGTAGCTTTACTTCTTCGTGGCTTTCCGCGGCTTCAAGAGATTGAGCGGTGGCATACTTTCAGGGGTTGGTACAAATTTTCATTCACTCACTCTCAAAGGGTGATTCTAATCCTGAAATATATGGCTGCCATTCAATTATCACTCCTTCTTGCTCGAGTCCTCGGTGCACGCATTTGTCGAATAATCTAACTTTAGGCGGCGAGCGGTGCCTTACCAAGAAAATGGCCAGTATTAAATGATCAGATAAACGCGATGAATTTATAGGGCTATAAATCTCACCGAAGGCTGAAATAGGGCTGTTTTTCTTACTACTAGCAGTAGCAGCAGTGCCGAAAATATGTTCCGTTCCATTTGGTACATCAATCACTTGTTAGAGGCTGATAGGAAGGACATAATTTTTGTTTTCTCTATTAGTTGATAGAGTTTTAGTTACATCAGGACCAATTATTAAGAAAGTTTTCTAAATGTGTTTTAATGTTGATCAACACTTTGATTAATTGGATCTCATCACAATTTCTAAGTTTGAATAACCGCTGACGCTGTTAAAAAAATGTCATTTCACTCAGATCAAAACTGAACTAGGACAAAAAGGACACAACCATTTTTTTTAAAAGAGACTTCATTTTTATTGAATAAAAACTTACGAATCCGTTGTCCAGATGCCTTCCAACTTTTGAAAATTTTATACTGAATACAAACCTAGAGTCAACTGAAAATAATATTATTTTGAAATATTATAAATAATTGCCATTTTTGAGCATAAATCTGATTTCGATAATTTTCTGAAAAAATAAATGATACTGGATGCTGGACACATCTATATCTAAACAAAATTACTTTTTAGTGGGGTACTGAGCCCAAATCTCAAACTGAAAAGATGTTTATTTACACAGGACCGTCAAGTAAAAAATGTCAGAAAAATATATTTTTTTTCAGTACTTGAAAAAACAGCAACAATTAAAACTAGAGCGTCCAATTTCTCGTCCCGGGAATTCCCGGGATTTCCCGGGAAAAATATATTTCCCGTTTCCCGGGAAATTTGTATGTTTCCCGCGAATTCCCGAAATTCACGTGGAAGTTCTTATACCTTTTTTGTATTTTTTAATTGAAACGTGCATAAACAATAATAATAACCCAATTTGATTCAATTTAATTCAATTGACCGTTCCTATATTGAACTAATCAGTTCATCTGCAAAGTCATGTCAAGGTTTATTCAAGAAGATATTAATTTCTGGAGCATTCACAACTGGGAATAGATCTTGTTTATTTGTTGGGCAACAAAAATTACTATGTTATGGAATGAAAAATAACAACTAAAATTTTGGTAAGTTTTTTAAACGATAATTGTTGTGCTTTCATTCCCGTCATGATCAAAATTGAGTATTTTTTTCATTTTTGTTTTCCCTGACCAAATTAGATGAAAATTGAATTGGTATCAATATCTGAAAGAGGGTTGTGCGAGAAGAATTTGGTTAATTGGTTCAAAAGTGTTCGAGAAATTACAGTTGAAAGTTGAACATTTGTAGAGGATCTTAAGAGGTTTTAAACGGAAATTACTAAAATCATTTTTTTTGCTATGAATTATCCCAAAAAATTAAAACATATTTCAAATACTCGCTCCAAAAACTTTGAGTTGTTATTGCATAAAAATGGTATTTCAAGTAAAAAAGCGGATTTTTAAAATAAATTCATTGCTTATCAATTTATTCAGTAGTTCAAACCACTAAGATTTATTCTGGAATAAAATATATGCCTATATTAAAAAACATTTTTTCTGCATTAGTTTTTTTTTATTTAAACTTTATCATTATTATTATTCTTTTTCATCTTTTCCCAAACTGTTGTCTCTGAGACCATTTTGTTTAAAAGCAATGTTTTGGTTTTGTAGCATGGATTCATTTAACTTACTGTCCAAACACTGTGATCAAAAAGAAATAATACATACTTTCAAATTAAAAAAATACTTATCATTTTTAATTGATATTTTGTACAAATTGGAAGAAAGCTTAGAAATTTATAAAAAAAAATACTTGTAGTTCTATGTTTTTGTCCAAGCAGTCAAGGATTTAATTGATCCTCACACTTATTTTGCCCATTTAAGTTGCTATTCTTTACATTTTTGTTGTAAAATCATAATCAGAACCAGGATCAGAAAAAATTTCAATAAATTTCAAATTTCCCGGGAGTTTCCGGGATTTCCCGCAAAATTTGTTAAAAATTTCCCGTTTCTCGGGAATTTTGTAACCCCGGGAAATTGGACGCTCTAATTAAATCATAATTGTCTAGGATGTTAAGGTGAAAAATGAGAGCAGGATATTTACACAGGAAAAAAATAGTTTGAACTTATCGGATATGACATTGATCAACTCGACGTAGTTTCGATGTAATCATCTGAGTTACTCTGAAAGTCATGTTTTTACGAATGATTCCTTGTAATATTTTTCATAACATATCAAAAAATTGCGAATATCCATTAACACGTTTCGGAGAAATGATTTTTTCAACATAAAAACTGAGTGTTTCGACGCACCGCGTGCAAAAACGGGAAAATGACGGAAACGGGTAAAAATCAACTTTTTTCACTAAAACTGCGATAACTTGAAAATTTCAGCAATGACCTATACATGTTTGGGTACCAAAATTTTCGTAATTGAAATACGCAACTTTTGGTATCCAGACATGTATAGGTCATCGCTGAAATTTTAATGTTATCGCAGTTTCAGTGAAAAAAGTTGATTTTTACCCGTTTTCGTCATTTTCCCGTTTTTGCGCGCGGCGCGTCGAAAAACTCAGTTTTTATGTTAAAAAAATCATATCTCCGAAACGTGTTAATGGATATTCGCAATTTTTTGATATGTTTTGTAAAATATTACAAGGAATCATTCGTAAAAGCATGACTTTCAGAATAACTCAGATGATTACATCGAAACTACGTCGAATTGATCAATGTCATGTCCGATAAGTTCAATGTAAAATATTACAAGGAATCAGGGAAAAATATTTTCAAACACGGGCTCTTTGGTCCCGAGACCTTGAAATCAGCAAATGAAATTTTCATAGGACCTTTTCAAATATTCAGCTAGTTTTTTGGAACTCAACATATTTTTCCTTAAATGCCTAACTAATAACCTTTCTTTTGAATTGTGGCGCTCCAAAATTGGTTCAGCCGTTCCGGAGATATGATTTAAAAAAAAATGTAGTTTTTGTGAAAATCGACGAAAAACGCAATTTTTTGGACCACCATATTTCGGATAGAATCACCCTAATCGCCAAACAAAAAAATACGGGTCAAATTATTTGGGCCAAAGATCCTCCACTCCAAATTTGAGCCAAATCGGAGCACTTTTGATTTGGAGACTTCCTGTTTGACGTGGAATGGCTGCATATATAATAGCGTGTCCCAAAAAAACACGAAGTCGAGGAATTCAATGTGCTCAGTTCTCAAATGATAGAAAATCATGTTAGAAACAACTCTCTCATACATGAAAACTTTCGGAAAAATCGTTTACCACGTTCTCTGGGCATTTTTTTTGAAAAAAGTCAGTTTTTTCGACAATTTCACAAAATCTGCTTAGAAAAAATGGAAAATTTTAAAATTTCAAATAGCCTATACCATTAAATGATGGTCTGTGGTCCAATAAACAAGTTAATGTATCGATTTGGCCTTTTAAAACCTTGTTTTTACATTCCCGGTAGTTTTTATGTCGAAAAATACGAGTTTTTGCTTTACTTTTTTTCAATCTTTTCCCTCGGTATTGAACACAAAAATTTCCTCATGTGTGAGAATACATGCATCTTGTAGAAAATTTTCCGCCGAAGATTTTCGTCTAAGCAACTTTGAAGTTTCATCAACTCTGAGCTGAGATATTCCAGGTTTTGTTATGAATGAATATTGAATATTTGAAAATGTTGATATTAATCATCATTGGCATACAATATTAAGGATAAGTTAAGCCTAATTTGAAGTGCGGCTGTATCGCATCTGTTTTTAAACATGATTGGTTCATCCTTCAATACAAAGGGCCACCTGGTGTTGTTTTCTCATGGCACACTACGTGCTAAATCAATGAATTATATTTAGCAAATAACTCATATTTAGAGCATTTTGCATTTAAACCAATCGATGCACGTTTGCTGTGTTTCCATGGATACAAATAAACAAATAACAAATATAAGGTTCAATTGTACGCATTTCCGTGATCTGAACCACAACGTAACGTTTACACTCCCTTCTTATAACTCCTGTTGATAAATCCGATGTTCAGGTAAATTAAAAATATCACTAATATTTGGAATTTATTCTATAGGGATCCATCCATTAATCACGTAGACGAAACGAAACTATTGGCACTACGCCCCCCGGGGCATGGCCTTCCTCTAACGTGGGATTTCTGCTCCAGCGCCTCTGACGAGACAGGAGAAACCGGGACCGACGTTTTACTTCACCATCCGATAGAAGCTCAGTGGATAAGGCGGGAATCGAACCCGCGTCTCATAGCATCATCGGGATCGGCAGCCGAAGCCGATACCCCTGCGCCACGAGACCCACGTAGACATTTTTTTTAAATCTCAGCTCCCTCCCCTTCTCATGGTCAATTGTCCATAAAAAAGCTTTTTTGGATGGAGCGTGGACAATTGCCAACCCCGTACAATCGAACCATATAATTCGATGCCTCTGTGCTCTTGTACTAAGCTTACTGGTTTTCCTATCTAGATAGCATAAGAGAGCACAGATGCATCGATTTGTTATTTGTTTATTTGTATCCATGGAAACACAGCAAACGTGCATCGATTGGTTTAAATGCAAAATGCTCTAAATATGAGTTATTTGCTAAATATAATTCATTGATTTAGCACGTAGTGTGCCATGAGAAAACAACACCAGGTGGCCCTTAGTATTGAAGGATGAACCAATCATGTTTAAAAACAGATGCGATACAGCCGCACTTCAAATTAGGCTTAACTTATCCTTAATATTGTATGCCAATGATGATTAATATCAACATTTTCAAATATTCAATATTCATTCATAACAAAACCTGGAATATCTCAGCTCAGAGTTGATGAAACTTCAAAGTTGCTTAGACGAAAATCTTCGGCGGAAAATTTTCTACAAGATGCATGTATTCTCACACATGAGGAAATTTTTGTGTTCAATACCGAGGAAAAGATTGAAAAAGTAAAGCAAAAACTCGTATTTTTCGACATAAAAGCTACCGGGAATGTAAAAACAAGGTTTTAAAAGGCCAAATCGATACATTAACTTGTTTATTGGACCACAGACCATCATTTAATGGTATAGGCTATTTGAAATTTTAAAATTTTCCATTTTTTCTAAGCAGATTTTGTGAAATTGTCGAAAAACTGACTTTTTTCAAAAAAATGCCCAGGGAACGTGGTAAACGATTTTTCCGAAAGTTTTCATGTATGAGAGAGTTGTTTCTAACATGATTTTCTATCATTTGAGAACTGAGCACATTGAATTCCTCGACTTCGTGTTTTTTTGGGACACGCTAATATATAATTTTTGTATGGACAGCTGACAAATATGTATGGACAAACGTATGACGCAAAATGGCTTCTTTGGGCTTATCTAAGGCACCAAAAAAGTTACAGCTTGATTAAAAAATACAAAAAAAACGAATGACCGAAATCTCAGAGAATTGCTCTTATTTATGCACTTTTTGGAGGCGGGACCATAGATATTTTGATGAATACGTTGTCCGAATCTATCATCTTTGGATAGGTAATCAAAAGACTTTCCCAACGAGTTCGATAGATTGAAAATCTGACAATTCTATCAAAAGTTATAAGAACATAAGTGCTCTGATATAGGAAGATCTGGCTACCCAATCTGCTGGTATGAATAATGAGTCAAATTGATAGAACACTGAAAGGTCTGCCCTTTTGTATCTATTTCGGATAGCATTACCTTCTAAATGTGAGGAAGGCACCAATCACGTGAGGGTGGATAAGTAACGTTTTTAAATCAGTCCTAACCGCGTTGGAACCATCCACCATTTCTACACAATTAATTCACCTTGAAAAAGAACCTATTTAATTTTGACTTGGGACTTCAACATTTGTGTATAAAAACTAGAACAATTGATATGAAATTTCCCCTGCAAGCAGTTTGAGACGCTGACGCAAACAGCTGCTGCGACTGAAGTGTGATGTGGCTCGTTTGCATAAGTACGGTGCTCATGTTGCAGTTGAAAATCATGCACAAACTGGCGTAACACTCAAAAGAAGATTAACTTTTATGGGGTTGTTGGAAAATTGAATTAAATGTTGGTAGTAGTCTTTACGACAGTTTTTGGCTTTTATTTTTGGCGAAGCATAATCGTTGAAAAATGATGGTAGTGACTTCAAAATTAAAATGTATTAATAGTGTTTTTTTTTTTCATAAATTCAGACGATTTTATCAAAATTGTGCACAGTTGAGTTTTGTGTGCCAGTTGGTCCGAGCAAGGCCACATCATCCACAAACCCCTTTTTGTATCCACACATAATGGTGTGTGAAATGCTGAATGCACTCATCTGTTTCCGCCCCCTGTGTCGGGAAATTCCACCCCACCCCACCTCCATTTCCACCCACCCTCCATCCCTAAACAAAGTCCAACCTGTGAGTCCTGAAGAGCCGGCAAAAGAGCAACTCTGTGCCCCTTTTTATTTAATTTATACTTCATAAGGGATTATGGAAATGCACCCAAATTGCAAATGCTAAATAAGGCAATTTGTATGTATGAGGTGGGTGGTGGTGCTGCCAGGGAATTGTAGCAATGACTAAATACGGGTTAGAAAGTTGCTAAATGGGAGTGGTGTGTGATGTGATCTCTGAGAGGTGAAAAGGAAAGAGAACGTATTGTTTTGAATTTAGCTTGAAGGACAATAACGAATAAGGATTAATGGTGTGTATTACCTGTTGCACTTCATTCAGACATAAAATTTGCGTTCTTTTCAGTCCAAGAACCAGCTAAATTTAAAAATTTCACGAACAAAACTTTTTTGGTTTCTTTAATTCGATACAATATATCATTAACTAGCTTCCAACTAAATGGCAATTTCGCTCATGCACTTTAAACTCGAAGGTGTGCTTTAATTATAAGCCACAAGGGAGGGTTTGATGCATGCTTTAATATCAATTGCTGCTGCCCACGAAGTGCGCTGCCTCCTCGTTGGCAGGCCACGAACCTGAAGCCCGGTAGCGATTAAAACTACATCAGTAATCAGTATGCTATAGGTCCCAGGAGGACCCTCGCAGTGCCGGTGACGAAGGCCTGTTCAGGACATTCCCACATACTCAACTGGAGATTAATTGCTACATTGCATGATTTGAGCACGCGAACCATGGTGGGAAGGTTGTGTACTTTTCAGTGGGTCTCGCGGTGCACTCAAATTAATTTAAAGTGCACCCAGAAATGGGCTGCGCTTACGAACCGGGTTGAGGCTTTTCAATTGAATTTTCGCAAATAATATGGCTGGGAAAGGAAATGTGATCATTTATTTTCCGAGCATTTTGTGTGATGTGATAAAAACTGCATGCATAGCAAATTTAGGTTATTTAGTTTTGAATTTAAAGTTGGATTTACATCAATAAATCATTCAATTTCAATAAAATAATGTGCAATCTATTGAAAAAAGTTGGACAACATACTAATATATTCTTTTATTTTAGACTGTTCTTGGAAAATAAGTTTGCAATGGAATTTGTGTTAAAAAAACTAAAATCAAATTATTCGCTCTACAGCATTGCCTCGGTGTTCTCGATTGCAAGATTCCTACTCGAAACTAGGTGTCCGAAGGCTTGATTGTAGAGGCAATTGCAAACCTCTTTTTACACGTTAGCTTCTTCCATCCATCCCGGGATTCGAACTGACGACCTTTGGTTTGTGAGTCCAACTGCCTACCAGCGACTCCACCGAGGCAGGACCCAGGAAGACGACTCCTACACCTGGATTGAGCTAACGACCTAACATCTAGGTAAGACCGGGGCCAACATTTACTTCCCCGTCCGTCGGAAGACGTGATCAGACAAATCTCGTCTCGAAAAATTCCACGGGGACCTTCTGGGATCGAACCCAGCCCGGGCGGAAAGTGAGTTGGTTGCGACAACTTCGAACTATCTTGGCTTGTTTATTTGCATCTTGTTGTAAACTCCTCGAGTTATGACGACTTTTGAAACCGACTGCGTATCATGGAAAGTATATTCCATGATCATACTGCATTATCTACAGTTGATATTGAGCTGTTAGTGGTAGTTTTTTTAGACTTAGCAAAAATTTCGAAAATTATTTTTTTTTCAAAAATTTTACCCGAACATCATGAAATGATTATTTTGACTTTGTTTCAAATTTATGCTGGACTTAGCAAAATTTGCAGTCACTGACCGAAGTTTCAATTTCCGATACTTAGAATAATTTTCATGAGCTGATATTTTAAAGTTTGATTTTATTTATGCTGGACTTTGAAATTTTTGCGTATATTTTTTAATTCTTTACTTTTTACAGAAAAAGCATTTTTTTGAGACTTAGAAAATTTTCGGGAGTATGGAAACATGATAAATTATTTTGATATTTATTTTTGCTTTGAACCAAAATTTCGGAAAAATCGACGAAATTACAGGAAATTTTTTTCCGATTTTTACAAAAACATCAGTTTGTTCCTAAAATAATGTCCCTAACAAAACGTCTTCATTGAAATTTTGAAATTCGAAAGTTGGTTTTTAATAATTATTGATATACCCCCTAAAAAAATCGTTCCGGCACTTAGAAAATTTACGGGATCCGTATCACGACAAGATTTTCGGTAGAATTTATTTGATTTTTTGGACTTAGCAAAATTTTGGCTTTTAGCCAGTAAAATTTCGGAAAAATCGTCGAAATTACAGGAAATTTTCGTCCGATTTTTACAAAAACATCAGTTTGTTCCTAAAATAATGTCCCAAACAAAACGTCTTCATTGAAATTTTGAAATTCGAAAGTTGGTTTTTAATAATTGTTGATATACCCCCTACAAAAATCGTTCCGGCACTTAGAAAATTTACGGGATCCGTATCACGACAAGATTTTCGGTAGAATTTATTTGATTTTTTGGACTTAGCAAAATTTTGGCTTTTAGCCAGTAAAATTTCGGAAAAATCGTCGAAATTACAGGAAATTTTCGTCCGATTTTTACAAAAACATCAGTTTGTTCCTAAAATAATGTCCCTAACAAAACATCTTCATTGAAATTTTGAAATTCGAAAGTTGGTTTTTAATAATTATTGATATACCCCATACAAAAATCGTTCCAGCACTTAGAAAATTTACGGGATCAGTATCACGATAAGATTTTTGGTAGATTTTTTTAGATTTTCAGGACATTGCGAAATTTTTGCTCACAGCCAGTTGAATCCCGACCCGATCAGAAAATTACATCTTACGGTAAACTTGTCATGTTGCCAAAAACATGAAGATGACATGTTTCCAGAACGCTTGACTTAAGAGATGTAGAAACATAAAATGTAACATGAGTTACTCTACGAAACATCAAAAAAATATCAAACCAAGTTGTCATTTTGAACTTAAAAATATCATGTCATGGTACCGAAAAATATCATCCAGGAACATGAAATAATCATGGCCAATTCTGCTTTTTCCTGAAAAAAATTGTACGAAAAAATATCATCCAGAAACATAAAAAATCAAACCAGGTTCAAGTTTTTGCCTGAAAAAAACTGTTCGTAAAAATATCATCCAGAAACATTTATATATAGCGATATTAAAAGGAACAACTCGTCTCTTTGTATTCACAGTAATGCATTCTTCTAAAACGCTCAACCAAACCACAATTAATGTATCATGAAAAGTTGTGATTTGTGAAGAAATCTTACAAATCCATGTTTCGCAACTTCCCATGATACATTTTTATTTTCTGATGGTATTTTTCGACAGAAAACTTAAAAGGACTTATTTTTTAAGTAAAAGTCCATCGCACTATCTGAACTGAGTACACCCTTACCAAAAAACATGATTTTCTGAGTTCAATATCTCACTTTTCATACGATTTTTTGAGTTCAACCCATATAACCATTTTTAAGCTTGTAGTACCTGAACTCAAAAAAATCGTATGAAATCGTATCGTATAAATTGAATTAATTATCAACATTGATATTTAAATTGAATCAATTTATATATTGAGTTTTTCCCATTAATATTCATTTTTTATTAATTCCACAAAACTCAGTTACAATGTGTATTTTTTAAGGGACACCAGTCTTATCTATTTTTTGAAAGTTTTGTTAATAACTTTCAATCAATCAGTTATTGAAATGATGTACACAGAAAAAAAAGTTAAATTTTGTAACGTTGGAAATTTGTTATGTTGAAAATAACCTCTTTTTTTGAATTATAAAACATAAAAAATGTTTAAAAATGTGAACCTGATGAATATTCATCAAAAACTGATGAAAATTCATCATTTTCTGTAGTAAAACTAATCAATTATTTTGCCACAAAATCTGTTACCATTCCCTGATATTACCATCATTTTTTTCTGTGTACTGAAAGTCAACAATATTTTTAAATGTAAAAAATATTTGAAGAGATTTATTAAATATTTAAATAAAATTTCACTTTATTTGATATTGAAAGTTACATAGATCATCAGTTTTTCAATGTAATATAAACAACTTTTTGTTGGCAAAAGTTACATTGACTTTAACATAATCTACTTCTAAAACAATCTATTTATAATCATAAAAAGGATTCATGTCCCAATTCTTTAAAACACTGAAATAATAAAAGCAAATCAAATATTGAAGAAAGGTGATGTTCTTTCTTCAGTTGAATTATTTGCTCAAAACCAAAATCTTTCTTTGAATTAAACAGTTTCTAAAAGTATTCCTCATCTCAGTTTAGGACAATTACTATACCAATATAATACTGCAACAACGTGAAATTTAAAAAAAATCTCTTTACGAGAACGTATTTTAAAAATATTGAAACAATAATTCGCACAAAATATTCTAGTATTTTATATTAATATAAAATTTATGACTACATTGATTTGGTTTGAATAAAATATATATATATTCGCAAAAGTAACAAAATGAAGTTTGAACAGTGATAGGTTCACTTTTAAATAATATTTTTCGTACATACCTGGTTAATCCTCTTCAAATCCATCCAACCAAAGCACCATTGCATCGCAGCTAATTTGTCGTATTAAACAAAATACCAAATGCTGAATGTCCCGAAACATGCCCAGGTTGTGGTCCTGTTAAAGAAAACAAAACACAAAGTATCAATTTTCAAACAGAATTTCCAGGGTTTTTTTATCAAATAATCCAATATGATATAATAAAAAAAAATAGAAAAGGAAAGCAAATAATACTTATCTGAGTCAAAAAATTGTTGAAATACTTCTTCCTACTAAGTATTTCGAACCAGCTTGTACCATCGATTCAGATGGACTCCACTTTCCACCTTCACTGGGAAACTGCTCGCGAGTCACCCAATAGATTACCTCCTCCGAAATAACCAGAGAAAGGTTCTTCCTTCTGTCACAGACACCCCTAAAGGATAGAAGCAATGTCACATTGTCACGTCTTTGCCCCTGCCACACACTCACAATAATCAATTAAAAACGTAAACAAACCCCAAAGCACAGTCACATGAACAATCACAGGCCGCAGCCAGCACCAACGCGAATTTGTCAGTCACTCCCTCCGGGGACACCAAGAAAGTATCATCCAGTTGTAATCACCCGTTCACCAAGAATGCGTCAAACGTAAACAAACACACACGCACACAATCGCGCATTCGCGAAAACAATGTTTCCCCACAAATCAGGATTCCAATCACGCGACACAAAATCAAAACAAACTTCACCAGCTGTGTTTTCCTTCACCGAGAACTCCCGTGTCCTGTCAAATTCACCGAAATAGTTCCGGCGTTGATCCGTGTCAAGACAGCACCTGCAGGAGGAGGACGAGGAAGGAGGCCAAGTGACATTGAGGGCAAGAGGATTCCTCTTCTGGGGACAGCTG
Organism: Culex quinquefasciatus; assembly: GCF_015732765.1. Classification (NCBI taxonomy): domain Eukaryota; kingdom Metazoa; phylum Arthropoda; class Insecta; order Diptera; family Culicidae; genus Culex; species Culex quinquefasciatus. The sequence goes on along the minus strand of NC_051862.1, from coordinate 81,561,215 downwards.
CTTGCTTCCTTGCATCCGCCAACACTGAGCGAAACTTTTTCTTCGCCCCACAGCCACCAAAACAGAAGCAATCACTTAACCACAATATATCGCAGCTCCCGAACGCCACTGACCGAACGAACACACACTCCCTCGACCACAGAACGTACTCACAACCCGCGGCGATTCGCGGACTACAATTTATCCGCGGAAAAATACTGCGCGAAAACGTAAACAAACCAGCCCGCCACGAACGCAAAAGCTGTCTGTCTGCCGATTGCCGATTCCTGTCACGACATGTCTCGCGCGTTGCGTGCGAGCAGTGAACGAAAGAAGAGAGAAGAGAGAGCGAGCGCGTGGGCTCATTTTGCGCTTTGCGATGAAATTTTATTTGCGGTAAAATACTTTTTAATGTGATTAGTTTAACTAGTGTATTTAAAGTAAATTAAAGTGAAAAAAAAATCAATAAAAATTTCCATTAATAAAACTGGCAGTTTGTGGAGGAGTGAAAATTTTGCTATGTCCAACGAAAACATAATGAAAAATAATTGTATCATCTCATAATTGACAGGTCGGTTTTTTTTCTAAGTCCCAAAATAATTGGGCATTCGAAATTTTGCTAAGTCCAGCGAAAACAAGATAAAACTAGAAAATATCATCTCATGATGGAGTGGTCGATTTTTTTCTAAGTCCCAAAATAAATTGGCTTTCGAAATTTTCCTAAGTCCAGCGAAAACTTGATCAAACATCAAAATATCATCTCATGATAAACGGGTTGAAATTTTTTCAAAGTCCCAAATAAATTGATTTTCGAAATTCTGCTAAGTCCAAAAATATTAAATAGAAATGAAAATAAAACATTTGATGATACACTGTTTAGGAACATAAAAAGTATCATGAATTTCGGCGGCCAATTTTTTAGTTTTCGGAACAAACAAAAATCATGCCATGTTCACAAAAACAATCCATGATATTTTTGTGTTCCTTCTAAGATGCGATTTTCTGCCCGGGGATCAGAAAATTACATCTTACGGTAAACTTGTCATGTTGCCAAAAACATGAAGATGACATGTTTCCAGAACGCTTGACTTAAGAGATGTAGAAACATAAAATGTAACATGAGTTACTCTACGAAACATCAAAAAAATATCAAACCAAGTTGTCATTTTGAACTTAAAAATATCATGTCATGGTACCGAAAAATATCATCCAGGAACATGAAATAATCATGGCCAATTCTGCTTTTTCCTGAAAAAATTGGTGCGAAAAAATATCATCCAGAAACATAAAAAATCAAGACAGGTTCAGGTTTTTGCCTGAAAAAAACTGTTCGTAAAAATTTCATCCAGAATCATTAATGTATCATGAAAAGTTGTGATTTGTGAAGAAATCTTACAAATCCATATTTCGCAACTTCCCATGATACAATTTTATTTTCAGATGGTATCTTTCGACAGAAAACTTAAAAGGGCTTATTTTTAAGCAAAAGTCCATCGCACTATCTGAACTGAGTACACCCTTACCAAAAAACATGATTTTCTGAGTTCAATATCTCACTTTTCATACGATTTTTTGAGTTCAACCCATATAACCATGTTTAAGCTTGTAGTACCTGAACTCAAAAAAATCGTATGAAATGTGAGATATTGAACTCAGAAAACCATGATTTTTAGTAAGGGTGTAAGCCCAATACACTGTTTACAAAAATTACAGAAAAAGAGAGAGAGACGTAACATGCGCGCACAGTGAAAGCGTACTGTGAAAAAAACATTGCGTATAAATTGAATTAATTATCAACATTGATATTTAAATTGAATCGATTTATATATTGAGTTTTTCCCATTAATATTCATTTTATATTAATTCCACAAAACTCAGTCTTATCTATTTTTTGAAAGTTTTGTTAATAACTTTCAATCAATCAGTTATTAAAATGATGTACACAGAAAAAAAGTTGAATTTTGGAACGTTGTAAATTTGGTATGTTGAAAATTACCTCTTTTTTGACATATATTACATAAAAAATGTTTAAAAATGTGAACCTGATGAATATTTATCAATAACTGATGAAAATTCATCATTTTCTGTGATAAAACTAATCATTTATTTTGCCACAACATCTGTCACCATTCCCTGATGAATATTACCATCATTTTTTTCTGTGTACTTAAAGTCAACAATATTTTTAAATGTAAAAAATATTTGAAGAGATTTATTAAATATTTCAATAAAATTTCACTTTATTTGATATTGCAAGTTACATAGATCATCAGTTTTTCAATGTAATATAAACAACTTTTTGTTGGCAAAAGTTACATTGACTTTAACATAATCTACTTCTAAAAAAATCTATTTATAAACATAAAAACGATTCATGTCCAAATTCTTTAAAACACTGAAATAATAAAAACAAATCAAATATTGAAGAAAGGTGATGTTCTTTCTTTAGTTGAATTATTTGCTCAACACCAAAATCTTTCTTTGAATTAAACAGTTTCTTAAAGTACTCCTCATCTCAGTTTAGGACAATTACTATACCAATATAATACTGCAACAATGTTAAATTTAAAAAAATCTCTTTACGAGAACGTCTTTTGAAAATATTGAAACAATAATTCGCACAAAATATTCTAGTAACTTCCCAGAAAAAGATTTTCGAAGCATTGATTTGGTTTGAAAAAAATATATATTTGCAAAAGTAACAAAATGAAGTTTGAACAGTGATAGGTTCACTTTAAAATAATATTTTTCGTACATACCTGGTTAATCCTCTTCAAATCCATTCAACCAAAGCACGGTTGCATCGCAGCTAATTTGTCTAATTAAACAAAATGCCAGATGCTGAATGTCCCGAAACATGCCCAGGTTGTGGTCCTGTTAAAGAAAACAAAACACAAAGTATCAATTTTCAAACAGAATTTCCTGGGCTTTTTTTATCAAATAATCCAATATGATATAATAAAAAAAAGGAAAGCAAATAATACTTATCTGAGTCAAAAAATCGTTGAAATACTTCTTCCTACTAAGTATTTCGAACCAGCTTGTACCATCGATTCAGATGGACTCCACTTTCCACCTTCACCGGGAAACTGCTCGCGAGTCGCCCAATAGATTACCTCCTCCGAAATAACCAGAGAAAGGTTCTTCCTTCTGTCACGGACACCCCTAAAGGATAGAAGCAATGTCACATTGTCACGTCCTTGACCCTGCCACACACTCACAATAATCAATTAAAAACGTAAACAAACCCCAAAGCACAGTCACATGAACAATCACAGGCCGCAGCCAGCACCAACGCGAATTTGTCAGTTTTTTTCTTGCTCACCCCCTCCGGAAACACCAAGAAAGTTTCATCCAGTTGTAATCACCCGTTCACCAAGAATACGTCAAACGTAAACAAACACACACGCACACAATCGCGCATTCGCGAAAACAATGTTCCCCACAAATCAGGATTCCAATCACGCGACACAAAATCAAAACAAACTTTACCAGCTGTGTTTTCCTTCACCGAGAACTCCCGTGTCCTGTCAAATTCACCGAAATAGTTCCGGCGTTGATCCGTGTCAAGACAGCACCTGCAGGAGGAGGAGGAGAAAGGAGGCCAAGTGACATTGAGGGCAAGAGGATTCCTCTTCTGGGTGCAGCTGCTTGGCCTGAACATTCCTTGCATCCGCCAACACTGAGCGGAACTTTTTCTTCGCCCCCAGCAGCCAAAACAGAAGCAATCACTTAACCACAATATATCGCGGCTCCCGAACTCAACGGAACGAACGAACACACACTCCCTCCGCCACAGAATGTACTCACAACCCGCGGCGATTCGCGGACTACAATTTATCCGCGGAAAACTACTGCGCGAAAACGTAAACAAACCAGCCCGCCACGAACGCAAAAGCTGTCTGTCTGCCGATTGCCGATTCCTGTCACGACATGTCTCGCGCGTTGCGTGCGAGCAGTGAACGAAAGAAGAGAGAAGAGAGAGAGAGAGTGAGCGCGTGGGCTCATTTTTGCGCTTTGCGATGAAATTTTATTTGCGGTAAAATACTTTTAATGTGATTAGTTTAACTAGTGTATTTAAAGTAAATTAAAGTGAAAAAAAAACTCAATAAAAAATTCCACTAACAAAACTGGCATTTTGCGGAGGAGTGGAAATTTTGCTAAGTCCAACGAAAACATGATGAAAAGTAATTGTAACAGGTCGGTTTTTTTCTAAGTCCCAAAATAATTGGGCATTCGAAATTTTGCTAAGTCCAGCGAAAACAAGATAAAACTAGAAAATATCATCTCATGCTGGAGTGGTCGATTTTTTTCTAAGTCCCAAAATAATTTGGCTTTCGAAATTTTTCTAAGTCCAGCGAAAACTTGATCAAACATCAAAATATCATCTCATGATAGACGGGTCGAAATTTTTTCAAAGTCCCAAATAAACTAATTTTCGAAATTCTGCTAAGTCCAAAAATATCAAATAGAAATGAAAATAAAACATTTGATGATACACTGTTTAGGAACATAAAAAGTATCATGAATTTCGGCGGCCTATTTTTTAGTTTTTGGAACAAACAAAAATCATGCCATGTTCACAAAAACAACTCAAGTTATTTTTTTGTTCGTCCCATGATGCGACTTTCTACCCGGGATATTTTTCAACATATTGAAAAATTATTTTGATAAGAAACATTACCAGGCTTTTTGGAATTTTACTGTTGATTTTTGGACTTATGCAATTTTAGGAATATTTTCATAAACTGTTATTTTTAATTTAAAAAAAAATTGAATATAGAGACTTTGGATTTTTTGTGATTTGGAAAATTATTATAACATTTTGGCTATTCAACGCTTTCTCCACAATTTTTTAATGAGTTTTTAAAGTAAAAAAATTTTTCAACTTTGAAAAATCTTGTTTTGATGTAAGTGCGTATATTCCTGCAATATTACTCATATTTTTGAAGAGGAAGAAGGGGGGGGGGGTCTGAATTGTGGCGGGGTGCATTAAAAACCAATAAAATTATTTTTGGGATCAAAATCTACTTTATGAACTTGATATGATTTTTGGAAGATTTCAGTTGTTTGCTACTATAAACTCAACTTGATGTGGCATTGTTGGTCAAATAAACTCAACAAGATTTTTCGCAGATACGCCTCGAACAATTTATGTTCGTGGCCATGTTCGGTTATCTCTTAACCATACCCTGGGGTGAACTTGACTTGTTCGTGTTTTTACGAACATGGGTAGATTTTTCCAAGATGCAACTTTCTGCCCGGGAGGGCAACTGGGTGAGAGGCAATCACGCTTACCTCTACACCACGGGAATCTATGACATTTCCCCGAAACCCACATTCCCGAAAAGACATTTCCCCGAATGCCATATCTCCTAAAAGACGGTTTCCCGAAATGTCATTTACCCAAAAATCATTTCCCCGAACAATCCATTTCCCCGAAAGGCCACATTCCCGAAAGACGACTTCCCCTAAAATCCATTTTCCCGAATGGCCACTTCCCCTAACTTTCCACATCCCTGAAAATCATTTTCCCGAATGGGGAAGTAGCGATCAATGAAGTATCATGCATAATTAAACGTTCAAAAAAATCAGTTTTTTTTCGAGCATTTTATTCCAGCTAATTTTTGTATTTTTTAATCCGACTGAAACTGTTTTGGTGCCTTCCTTATGCCCAAAGAAGCCATTTTGCATCATTAGTTTGTCGAAATAATTTTCCATACAAATTTGGCAGCTGGCCATATAAAAATGATAAATTTTACTAGTGTACTTTTTGATTGCAAATTTGATTTTACATCGAAAAATGAAGTTGAAAAATTTTTGCGACTAATTTTTCGATTTTTTGAAAAAAATCAGTATTGATTCAAAAATTCATAACTCGCTCAAAGATTTTTTGCACAACCTGGAAATTTCTGAAAAGTTGGCATTTGATGTCCTCTAAGACATATAAAAAAATAGTGTTTTTTTTTGCAAATCAAGTTTTAGTGACAAAAAGTTTAGTAAAAAATCACCAATTTGTTTACCGTGCATCATTTTTTTTCAGTGTAGTCCATATTCATACCTACAACTTTGCCGAAGACACCAAATCGATCAAAAAATTCTTTCAAAAGATACAGATTTTTGAATTTTCATACATCATTTTTGTATGGCCAGCTGCCAAATTTGTAAATTGGAAAATTATATGGACAAACTAACGATGCAAAATGGCTTATTTGGGCATACCGAAGGCACCAAAAAAGTTTCAGTTGGATTAAAAAATACAATAAAAATCGAATGGCCGAAATCTGAGAGAATTGCTCAGCTTCACTTGAATTTTGAATATTTTCCATATTTGCGGAGTTAAAAAAATCGAACTCCGGATACTGGGATTTAGTTACTCCAACTGCCTTTCAAAAAGAACTGACTCCACCGAATCCAACAAAAACTCCGACTGTGAAAAATCAACGTCGTCGTGCTATCTTGTCGCACCCGCCATTCTTACGTTCCGAGAAAAAACTCGTTTTAATGTTTGTCCTTGAATAAACAAAAACGAAAGCACGCAATGTAAACAATAACAAACACGTTTTGTTTGGCTGACCATTCTGTGCATTGTCCCAAAGTTTGGTTGAAGTTGGTTGCCGGAGTCCCGAGTTATAATTACATTTTTTTTACGGAAATCTAACTTGTACTTGCGTCAAACGCGTTCTGGCCTGTGATGGTCATAAGGTGAGGCATTGTGAGCTGCACAAAATGGCGTTCTTAACTCAATTTGGCCCATAATTAAAAAAAATTCTAATTCTGATTTTAAATAAATTCAGATTTTTTTTCAGGAATTTGTTAAGTCCAGTAACTATTTTTAGAAATAAATTTAATAAAAATTTCAAAATGATTTTAAATAAATTCAGATTTTTCGGAGAATCTTATAAATCCAGTAACTATGTTTTTTTTAAATAAATTTGATGAATTTGTCAAAATAATTTTGAGTAAGGTTAGAATTTTCAGGGACTCTTATAAATCAAGTAACTATGTTTTTGAATAAATTTAACTAAAATGTCAAAATAATTTTAAATAAATTTTGATTTTTTAACAGGAATCTTATAAATCCAGTAATTTTTTTAAAAACAAATTTAATTAAAATGTCAAGTGTCAACTGGTTTTATGATCAGGATTATTTAGAACAGGTTTCAATTGGCCATTTGGCCACATTTCTGATTCTGATTTTAAATAAATTCAGATTTTTTTTTCCAGGAATCTGTACAGTCCATCTACTATTTTTTTAAATAAATTTTATTAAAATTTCAAAATAATTTCGAATAAAATTTGTTTATTTTTAACAGGAATCTTATTATTTCAGTAACTTTTTTAAATAAATTTAATTAAAATGTCAAGTGTCCAGTGGTTTCCTGATCCGGATTATTTAGAACAGGTTTCAATTGGCCATGTAGCCACACGTCAGATCCCGGGCAGACGGTAATAACAAAATTAATAATATTTCAATAACAAATCCTGTTAAAATAACAAAAAGTGTTATTATTTTATCCTGAAGTTCAACTTCAAGAAGAAAAAATAATAACAGTTTCTGATAAAATAACAAAATTTGGTATTGAAGTGATATTATATTGAAAATGTTTAATAACACGCTAATAAGAGGAAATGTTATACATTTCAAAAACTATCCTAATAACAAAATTTGTTATTCGTTCGGTATACTGACTTAGAAATAAAATTACCATAAATCGCACAAATGGAAATGTTTCTAAGTGTCCATAACACAATCTGTTATTATTTTTTATTTTGTTAAATATGTTTAGATCTTTGGGATAATTTTGTCTAATTTCATCAGGGTCATTATTTTGACCATGAAATGGGGTCCTTAAGCTAAAATTATTCTGAAAAGTTGAAATTTTGAAAGTTGATTTTTTTAATTATTTGATATACCCCCTAAGGGACTTTGCTAACATTAGCTAGAACTATGAGATAATTTTGACCAATTTCATCAGGGTCGTTATTTTGGCCATAAAATGGGGTCCTTAAGCTAAAATTATTCTAAAAAGTTGAGATTTTGAAAGTTGATTTTTTAAATTATTTGATATACCCCCTAAGGGACTTTGCTAAAATTGGCTAGAACTATGGGATAATTTTGACCAATTTCGTCGCGGTCATTATTTTGGCCATGAAATGGGGTCCTTAAGCTAAAATTATTCTGAAAAGTTGAAATTTTGAAATTTGATTTTTTATTATTTGGTATACCCCCTAAGGGACTTTGCTAAAATTGGCTAGAACTATGAGATAATGTTGACCAATTTCGTCGGGGTCATTATTTTGGCCATGAAATGGGGTCCTTAAGCTTAAATTATTCTAAAAAGTTGAAATTTTGAAAGTTGATTTTTTTAATTATTTGATATACCCCCTAAAGGACATTGTTTAAAATGGTTAGAACTATGGGATAATTTTGACCAATTTCGTCGGGGTCATTATTTTGACCATGAAATGGGGTCCTTAAGCTAAAATTATTCTAAAAAGTTGAAATTTTGAAAGTTGTTTTTTTTAATTATTTGATATACCCCCTAAAGGACTTTGTTTAAAATGGTTAGAACTATGAAATAATTTTGATCAATTTCATCGGGGTCATATATTTCATCATGAAATGGGGTTTCAAGCTAAAATTAATCCGATAAAATTAACTTTTGAGAGTTCTTTTTTTTTAATTTTGTTATATTCCCTAACGGAATTGATTTATTTATTGAGAATTTTTGAAGTGTGAATAACAAAAACTGTTATTATTTTCACAGAGCCAGGAATTCGGAGCTGACGTTGAAGTTCGAGCTGGAGTGAGACCTCGGAAACTGCATCGGATTCAGCAAATTTTCAGCAACTTTTACTTGGAGTCGGAATCTGTGAAGTCGGGTATTTTTGGAGAGCTGAAGTCGTCGTTGACGTCATATCCTGCATCCAGAGTTGGAGTTGTCTTCAGCGCGGTTTAGTTACCCTCCAGCTTCCCACCCTCCAGATATTTTAAACGGATTTTTACCCTCCACCCTCCAAGTTTCCACGCAACTTTTTCAAAACGGCGAATGTTTTAGTTAATTAAAAATACATACATCAAATTGAAAAGGTACTCTTGGCCAAAACATATTTTTGAGAGCTCTCCGAAGAAACCACTCGATCAATTATAAAAAAATCTTTTGCAACAACACCACCACCAACCGCCCTGTTCCGCTATCGATGGCTAAGTTATGTTTCAAGCAGCACCACTACCCACACTAGTAATGTTACATCAGCGATGGATAAATTAAAGTTTTTAATCAATGGGCTTTTGGGAGCGATTGAGATTAATAATTTGCATAATTTACCGTTTTTACTTTTGAACAAACAATTAATTAACAGATTAATCACATTTCGCTTTTCAACTAATGAATCATTCCTTTCTAAGATTTTTATTCATTTCAATCATTTTAATCATTTCAATAATTTGAAGTATGTTAAGTTGATTTTAAATATTACGAGTAATTTTTATATTTAAGGTATTTCAGGTATACGAGTGTATCAAGTTTTTTAAAGTTTTCAAGGATTTAAAGTGCTTCAAGTATTTCAAATATTGTATGTATATCATGTATTCCAAGTTATTCAAATATTGTTTATCCAATTAGTTTTAGTATTTTAAATAATTCAAATACTCTATTTTTTAAAATGTTTCAATTATTTCAAATTGATTTTAATTATTTCAAGGATTTAAAGTGTAATAATAACATCATGTGTTTCAAGAGCTTCAAGTATGTAAAGTATTTTGTGGATTTTTAGTATTGCAAGTATTTCAAGTTTTCAAAGTATTTCATGTATTTAAGTACCTATTTCAAGTATTTCAAGAATTTCTAGGATGTAAAGTATTTCAGATTGATCTTAAATATTTCAAGAATTTGTAGTTTTTTTTATGTATTTTAAGTGTTTCAAACAAGATTCATGTTTGGAGTTTTTTTAAGTCCAATGAACAAAATTTAGTTTTTTTTTTGTGTTTCTGAAACCACATTGCGTCAAAAACACTCTAAAGCCAAAATCAAAATTGGACCTTTATAAAAATAATGGAAGTAAATAAAAATATCAAATGTTTCTATTAATTCAAATTTATTAAATACTTCGTATACTAGTATCTTAGTATTTCATGCAATTCAAGTTATTTAATTACTTATAATATATTTTTTTCAATTATTTTAAATTCCTTCAAATATTTCAAATTGATTTTAAATATTTTAAGAATTTAGATTTTTATGAGTACATCAAACATTTCAAGAATTTCAAGTATTTCAAGTTTTCATTATAAGTAATTGAAGTATTTCATTTTTTCCAAGTTTTCGAAGTAGGTTTTCAATTATATCAAGTGTTTCAAACACTGTGTTTGTATAATTTTAAGGATTTAAAGTATTGCGAGAACTGAATGTATTTCAAGAATGTGTAGTATTCTAGATAGATCTTAGATATTTCAAGAATTTGCAGTAATTTAAAATTTCGTAGTATTTGGAGTGTTTAAGCAAGTTTCAAGTATCTAAAGGGTTTTATGTACTTGAAGGGGTCTGGTTTTTTTCAAGTCCAGTAAGCAAAATTTAGTTTTTTGTTGTTGTTGTTTTTTGTGTTTCTGAAACCGTAATAAGTTAGCGGTATTCAAAAAAACAGGCAAAATATTGGTATGGACCTTCAAAAAAACTAAATACTTCTTGTATATACTTGTATATACTTCATGTTTTCAGATATTTCAAGGATTTCATGTATTTCTAAAATTTCGAGTTTGAAGTATTTCAAGTATTTAATGTATTTCAATTTCTATGATTTGAAGTATTCTAAATTGATCTTAAATATTTCAAGAATTCGGTCTTTTATGTATTTTGAGTGTTTCAAGCAATTTTCATGTATTTGAAGAATTTCAAAGATTTCATGAACTTGAAGAATTTCAAGTACTTCATGTTTGGAGTTTTTTACAGTCAAATGAACAAAATTTTGTCTTTTTGGTGTATCTGAAACCGCATTGAGTCAGAGGTAGCAAAATTGGACCTTTAAAGAAACAGTAGAAGTAAATAAATATGTTTTAAGTATTTCAAATAATTCATGTTTTCAAATTCTTCAAATATTTCAAATCGATTTTAATATTTCAAGAGTGTTATAAGTACCGTCATCAGGGGTGAGATTGCATCATACAAATTTCGAAATTTTTGTCTGATTTTTGTCATTTCAAGTTTTGGAGTATTGGGTTTTAAGTCTCATAAGTACTTTAAGTTTTTAATTTTTTCTAAGTTTTCGAAGTAGGATTTCAAGGATTTAAAGTATTGCGAGAACCGAAAGTGTTTCAAGAATCAATAGTATTTCAGATTGATCTTAGATATTTCGAGTGTTTCAAGTATATGAAGAATTTCAACTTCAACTTCAAGTCTGGGGTTTTTTCAAGTCCAGTAAACACATTTTTGTTTTTTTTTGTTTTTTTTTGGTGTTTCTCGAACCGCATTTAGTTAGTAGTATTCAAAAACACAACAAAATTTTGGTAATTGGACCTTTAAAAACTATAGAAGTAAAACAAGTATCAAACATTTCTAGTAATTCAAATACTTCAAATTTCTTGTAATTGAAAAACTTCGTGTTTTCGTGTATTTCAGGAATTTAAAGTTTTTCCAATATTAAATGTATTTCAAGTTATTCAATTAATTCGAGTATTTTGTTTTTTGAATTAATTCGAGTATTTTATTTTTTCAAGACCTTGAAGTATTTCTATTACTTAAAGTTATTCATGTGATTCATGTAATTAATTCAAGTTGTTTAAGTCATTCAAGCATTTCATTATTTTCAAGGAGTTTAAGTATTTCGAAATTATTTAACATTTTTCGATTACTTTTATTTTTCATGTATTTCAATTATTTCAAAGATTCCAAGTTTATTAAATTTTCAAGTTTCTATTATTTATAGTCTTTCTTCTTTGTTTTTTTTTTTTTGTTATTATATTGAGCATTTTAGGTTTGTCGAGTATTTTGATCATATGAAGCTTGAATTTTTTACGTGTTTCAGTGTTTTAAAAATATGTTAGTGATTTCGAATGTTTAAAATGTTGTTGAAGTATTTTAAGAATTGTTGACACGTCAAATACTTCCTGTTTAAATATTTTATCATATATTCCAAGCTACAAAAATATTTCAACTGTTCAAGTAATCTTTGAAAATATTGTAAATATTGAAAGTACAATAAATAGTTTATGTATTCCAAGTACCATTTTATTCGGGTTTTAGAATGATTTTCACTTAATAAGAACATTTTTTAAATTTTATACTGTTAACTGTTTTATGTTATTAAAGTGTTTGAAGAATCGAAAACATCGACAAATTTCTATTGTTCCAAGATTTCTTTTGTATATTCAGATGAGTTTCAATCATTATTATCACTTTTCGGTTTACATAAACTCCTTAAAATATGATGCTTTTATAATAATAACATACGGTACTTAAAATTTTATTCAAAAAAGGAAATTAATTTAAATTAGTTATTTTATTTATTTAGAAACACTTAAAAAACAGGTATTTTTGTCAAATTTTTGCTCAAATAATTTAAGTATTTCATGTACTTGGTACTTAAAATACCTTAAAAATCTTAAATTATTGAAATTCTTAAAAAAAATTAAATAAAAAACATGAACATAATTGAAGTGCTTGAAAATTAAAAAAGTGTTAAGATAATTAAAATATTTGATACACTCCAAATATTTTTAAAACTGGAATCACTTGAAAATGAATAACTTTAAAAACTTAATATAATAGAATTACGTTAAATACTTGAAATACTAGAAATATTTTAAACTTGGATGTGTACATCGAGGGTTACATACATGTATAAAACCAAAAAAAAAACAAATTACTGAAAATTTATTAAATCCTCTAAAAAAAAAAGATTTTCAATCACTCCTGAAACGTTTATAAAGATATTTCATGATTAAACTTAGTAAGAGACGATTAAATCTAAAAAAAATAATTGAAATTATAGAAAAATTCAAAATTTAACATTAACTGAATTACTTGAAATACATGACTTATTTGTATTACTTGAAATGCTTGAAAATCACAAAATACTTGAAGTACAGGAAATATTTTAAATTCTTTATGAAATTAAAATAAATGAAAAAGATACTTGAAATATTTACTTCAACAACTTCAAACACTTGAAATACTACAAATATTAAAAATCAATCTGAAATACTTGAAATCCTTGAAATAGTTACAAATGTTGAAATGCTTGGGTTCAAGAAATACTTGAAAATTTGATTTACTTGAAATGCTTAGAAAAAAATGAATACTTGAAATTCTTTAAACCCTGATGCACCGTGAGGGGGTGAGATTGGGTCATACAAATTTCAGCATTTTTGTATGAACCAATCTCACCCCTGATTGCGGTACTTATAATACTTGAAATGCTGGAAATACTTATTATACTTAAAATCCATGAAAACTGCAAAAAACTTGAATTACGTGAAATCTTTAAAAACCTTCAAAAACTTGATACACTCGTATGCCTGAAATACCTTAAATATAAAAATTACTCGTAATATTTAAAATCAACTTAACATACTTCAAACTATTACAATGCTCAAAATGATTGAAATGAATAAAAATCTTAGAAAGGAATGATTCATTAGTTGAAAAGCGAAATGTGATTAATCTGTTAATTAATTGTTTGTTTGAAAGTAAAAACGGTAAATTATGCAAATTATTAATCTCAATCGCTCCCAAAAGCCCATTGATTAAAAACTTTAATTTATCCATCGCTGATGTAACATTACTAGTGTGGGTAGTGGTGCTGCTTGAAACATAACTTAGCCATCGATAGCGGAACAGGGCGGTTGGTGGTTGTGTTGTTGCAAAAGATTTTTTAAAATTGATCATGTGGTTTCCTCGGAAAGCTCTCAAAAATATGTTTTGGCCAAAAGTACCTTTTTAGTTTGTTGTATGTATTTTAAATCAAATAAAACATACGCCGTTTTGAAAATTTGCTTGGAAACTTGGAGGGTGGAGGGTAAAGATCCGTTTAAAAAATCTGGAGGGTGGGAAGTTGGAGGGTAACTAAACCGCGCTGTTGTCTTCAAAGTCGCTTGGAGGTACCCGACTCTGCAGCCCTGACTAGTACAGAGGAGTTATGGCAACTGCAGGTTTATTTGCAAATTACAAATAAACCAAAACAATTACTTTTTTTGTTATGGAGACATACCAGTTCAATAACATTTTTTGTTATTATGCTGCTCCACCTCTCCGCACAAAATAACAAATCTTGTTATTCCTTCATGATTCCTTCTGTGTTATTGGTTTGTTATTGCAATAACAACATAATAACAGTTTAAGTTATTCTTCGAACAAATCTTTGTTATTGATTTTTGTTATTTTAACAACTAATCCGATCATCCCAATAACATATTTCGATCTTCTCACAATATCAAAAACTGACCTTCCCAAGTTATTTCCGTCTGCTCGGGATTCTGATTTTAAATAAATTATGATTTGTTTCAGGAATATGTTAAGTCCAGTAACTATTTTTAGAAATAAATTTAATTAAAATTGCAAAATGATTTTAAATAAATTCAGATTTTTCGAAGAATCTGATAAATCCAGTTACTATGTTTTTAAAATAAATGAAATTAAATTGTCACAATAATTTTTAATCAATTCAGAATTTTGCCAGGAATTTTATAAATCCGGTGACTACAGGTTCCCATTAGCCATTTGGCAACATTTCGGAATCTGATATTAAATAAATTTATATTTTTTACAGGAATCATAAAATCCAGTAACTATGTTTTAAAACAAATTTAATTATAATGTCAAAGAAATTTTAAATAAATTCTATAAATTAAATAAATAAATTTAATTAAAATGTCAAGTGTCATCTGGTTTCCTTATCCGGATTATTAAGAACAGGTTCCCATTGGCCACATTTATAAATATGATTTTAAATAAATTCAGATACATTTTAAGGAATCCTGAAAATTTCTTAATTAAAATATTTGACAATATTTTAACAACATTTTAAACAGGTTCCGGTTGGCCACTCGGCCAAATTTCTGATCTGATTTGTTTTCAGGAATCTTGAATTTCGTCCACTGGTTCCCCGATCCGGAATATATAAACAGGGTCCGGTTGGCCATTTGGCTACATGTCTGAATCTAATTTTGATGAAATTTAGATTAATTTAAAAAAATAAACTTATTTTTTTAAATTTTAAATTAAATTGTCAAGTGTCCACTGGTTCCATGATCCGGAACATTTAGAACAGATTCCCGATGGCCACATTTCTGATTCGAGCTATAAATAAATTCAGATTTTTTTTCAAGGAATTTTGAAATCCTGGTAACTAAAAAAACTTTTTAATAAATTCAATAAAAATGTCATGTGACCACTGTTTCCCGGATCCGGGACAGTCAGAACAGGTTCCCATTGGTCCCTTGGCCATATATAGGGATACTGAAAATATAGAGTAGCAAAAAATGCTTCAACACCACATTTGTTTTTTTCTAAATTGTCTGACACATAGGAATTTGGAAAAAAAACTGCTTAAATGTTTTCTAGTTTCCGGATCCGGATTGGCCAGAACCGGTTCTCAATGGCCACATTTTCGATAAAACACCATCGGATATGCTTGGACAAACCATTATTTGAGTTTGTATTGATTGTTTGAAGCAATAGTATGTTTTTTTTCGCATAAAGAGCAACAAATTTCAAAATTTTGAAGATTTCGCACAATTTTGGCCAATAATCCGGATTTCCACCGGAACCGGTTACGGGAACTGACCAATGGGACCATATTTTGGGTTTTTCTAACAATTTACCGTCTAATGACACCAGAAGCATTTAAAAATACCTAATAGAACTTAAGTTACAGTGAAAACAAAATAAAAAATATTTTTTCGACGGGGGGTGATTCATATGCAAAACTTCTGCATTGAATATCTCGAGCTACGGTAACAATTAAGACATGGGCCAGGTTGCATTGTGTTCAGGAAGCCGATCCCTCGGGGAGTTTTTTGAATCGTCCTGCTAATAATAAAAAAAATTTTTTTGTTACGCTGTGTAATGCACGTAAGACAATTTAGCACGACGGCGACGACCGTACTTTTTTGGAAAGGAGGAAAGGATCAAAGAGGGCAACAATACCAAGGTTCAACAATTTTTGGCAGCGTTGAAAATTTTTGGTCAACTTTTGAAAAAAGAAATTTTTGGTAAAATGTACCGATTTCAACACCTAAAGCTAGAATTTTGTGAAAATTTATCAACCCAAATTTCTTTCGTTAGTCTTAAAATACTTTTAAACTTAATTTTGGAGAAATTACACTACAAATGAGTGAAAGGCATTAACTATCTAAATAAGGACTGTTTTCACACTATTTCAAGCATTTTTTTCGCAAAACATGGGGAAGGTAAAGCTCACCCTGATACATACGATAAACATCCAATAAAATAACATTGATTCAATTCTGGAATCTATAACGACTACATTGACCACCTGCTTTGAAGCACTAATTTTGCTTTCTGTTGTTATGAAACTATTTAAATATTTAAAGTGATTGATGAAGTGTCGATCCGGTGATTATTTGATTAGCATCCGTTTCCGGCTGCACCTTTTCCAGCCAGAACAATTAATCAATCAAATTTTGGCATTGACGACTATTACAATGGTCTAAAATTTGCTTGATTTATTGATTTCACCACAGTTTCAAAACTATTGAGGAGTCTCTGGAATACTAAACAAATCTTCCAAATTTCGATTTCCGTTCAACTCAATGCTAGCCCCAAAAATGACATCATATTAGCAACAAATTGAAGCCAAACAACACAAAACTATCCTACAAGTTTGTGCCATCCGTCATCGAAGCGTGAAAAGTGTATGACGGACGGCACGCGCGAGCACACACACACACACCATATAATTACACTTTCAAATGAGGAAGAGGCAACTAATCAACAGAACAGAACGACACCCGCTCAAACGCAAAGTTAGGGAGAAAGAGAAGAATTGCTTTCTGTAATCAGATAAACGCTCACTTGCATGGCACGCCACGGCAAGTCCATTTGCGATCAACTTCCGACCATGGCTAGGAAGGTGTTTCAAGGGGGATTGATAGGTACCGTAAGGTGGGGTAACATTGTTACTTAGAAAAAAATAAAGGTTATGTTGATGAAGATTTCTTTCTTTTTGATGTCATGCTTGACATATGACAAGACAATTAGATATAAATTGACAAGTAAATGGCATCCTTTAACGATGACAAAATCACCCCACTCTACAGTGCAAACATATGCTCCAATCAACTGTTCCACGCGTCATAAAACACGCAAAAGAGCCAGAAGTAGGAAAGTTTGGTTCCCGTAGTGTTGTTGTTGTTGGTTAAGGAAGAGAGGACCCGCGCCGGGACAAACCAACTGACAGGAAGAAGTGTGACTCCGCAATAGTGCACGCCAGGCACGTAATGTTCATTATAAAACTATTTGGTCAACCTCCCCACACGGGAGTGACTGGCAGTGACAGAACGGAAAGGTACAAATTCTTCCAGGGCACACGGGCCAAAAAGGGGCCAATATGGGTATGGTTATCGTGGTGTAAAGTGTGTAGGGGAGTTGGGGGCTTGATTTGTATACTCTTGATATTTATACTCGGAAATTTGTTGAATGCTATCCATTTTTTTTTTGAAATCATGGTACAGTCATCTCTCATATTCGGAACAGTTTACAGATCGCAAAAGTACATTGGTCCAGATCACAAAATTTAGTTGCAAATCTGGAATTTTTTTTGAAAAGGTCCAATAAACCAAATTTGCAGGTTTTGCTTTTTGGATGTTTTTAATACCCCTGACTCAAGGCGGTTTTGAAAACACCCAAAAAGCAAAAACTGGAAATTTGGTTTATTGGACCTTTTCAAAAAAAAAACTCCAGAAATGGATTTTCCGTAAGCTTTGATGTCTTCAGAGAAGTTGTTACAAATAGAACGAAGCAGCCTTTGGATTGGTTGAAAATTAAGGTGGTTCACGATTAGGGTGATTTTGAAAATCAAACTTTTTAGGAACATTTTGGGATTATATTTGTTTT
This sequence comes from Culex quinquefasciatus, assembly GCF_015732765.1. Taxonomy (NCBI): domain Eukaryota; kingdom Metazoa; phylum Arthropoda; class Insecta; order Diptera; family Culicidae; genus Culex; species Culex quinquefasciatus. Next base: position 81,543,162 of record NC_051862.1, on the reverse strand, counting down.
CCAGAAAGTTGTTGGGCTTGCCTATTTATGCATTTTTATCCAAGACACCAACATTTTTTCTCGCAATCTAGGCCATCTACAACCAATTTTAGAGAAAGCATTTAACAATAAGTTTTTTGAACGTAGCAGTTCAGGAAAAAAGTTTTAGAGAAAAGTAATGTCCGGGCACATTTAGTGCTCTATAAAAAACAGTATTATTTTTTGACATGACAATTTGGTCTAAAGGGTCAAATAGTTCCAGCCATTTTAAGGCAAAAAAAAGACTAAAAACAAAAATATCTCAAAACTGCGCAGGTCAAATTTAAAGCGCCAGGTTGCATTCCGACTGCTATCTTGTCGCACCCGCCATTTTGACGTTCCGAGAAAAACGCGTTTCAATGTTTGACCTGGAATAAACAAAAACGAAAACACGCATTCGTTTCGTTTGGCTGACCATTATGTGCATTAGGGTGGGTACGTTTTTCAAAAAGTTCTCGGATCAAGTTTTAGTATGGTTCCCCTTGTAGGGCATACCCATAGGGACTTTCATGCCAAATATCAGCTCATTTGGTTGTAAACTGGCTGCGCGCATCAGGGTTAAAGTTTACATGGGAATTACTATGGGAAATTTGAACTTTTTGTTCAAACGCTCCTACAGGTCTGGGAAAATCACGCGCCAACTTCTGGTATGGTCAGGCCTATGGGAAATGGTCTGGAGAACACTTTTCCCGAAGAGAGCATATGGATTCGTTGTCCCTAGACCTGGCGCATCGGCAAACAATTCGATGTCTCCGGAATCAACGGTTTTCCCTCAAAAAGCATCAAATTTTCCTTAGCATGTTATGAAAGCTTGATGAACACCGCGACGCCTTACGTCAGGTAGCTACCACGTGGGTGAGAAACGGCTGGAATATTCAATTGCAAACCTTCATTTAACGTGAAAATGATCATTTCGAGTAATCCTGATATTATTTAGACAAATTCAGAATCTTTGCATAGCAAATTTGTATTTTTTTCGCAAATATTTCAACCACGTACTAGCTACCTGACGTATGTATTTTTTTATTTTTTGTGCATTGTCCTGAAGTTTGGTTGAAGTCGGTTGCTGGAGTCCCGAGTTATAATTACAAATGTTTACGGTACTCTAACTTGTACGTGCGTCAAACGCGTTCTGACCTGGAATCCTTTTGGCCAATTGTCGCACTTACATCATTTTTCAGGGAGTGACAAGATTGCACGACAAGATTGAAACAACTTTCATATGCAAAGTGACAAAAATGCACGGAGTTTTTTTCGGTTTTTATTGAATATCTCAGGATTGAAATCAAATTTTGGGGATCTGTGAAGGTCAAAAGGTGAGGCATTGTGAGCTGCACAAAATGGCGTTCTTAACTCAATTTGGCCCAAAATGCACGTACGAAAAGTTAGTATGATGGCGACGATTCGAAAGAGATTGATCTTTTTTTTCCAAAATAAAAAAAAAATACAATATAACAAAAACTTTTTACCCCAACACACCCTTCGCCGCATCAGTAACACGTATTTGTTGAGGCGTCATGCCTTCTATAATAATATGTCAGTAATAATTCAAACGTATAGACCAGCAGCGAAAAGGCTATTATGTAACGTTAATTCATTCAACGGAGGAGAATCCCCCTTCTGCCATCATCGGCACCGAAGTCCCAGGTCCAGGTGTGTGCGCCCTTTTCTGGTGCTTTATTTCACTGATCGCCTGTTGATAATGGCGTTGGCGTTGGCTTGGGCACATGCCCTCTCCGGGAGGGATCCCACTTCCGGGCTTGAAACCCTGTCATTACAGCAACCACACACACACATACACAAACACAAACCAGCGTAGTGAACAGGTAAAGTTCCTCCGGAAAATTCCTCATGCATGTCACCCCACGTTTTGAACAAAGACTTTTGCACCTAGACACACACACACACACACACACACACACACACACACACACACACACACCCACAAATGTAGAATTTACACGCATACGACCATAGAGCACGCGGGGAATTTTTGTGTGAAGGCATTTTTAATTGACTTCCGTTGGCGGAATTTCCGGCGGGAGGTCAATAGGTGCACTATTTACGTGAAAATATGAGTGAATGGTGGAGAAAAAACAAACTCACTACAAAGCTAGCTACCATGGAAAACTAAAAAAATCAAGCAAAGCCATCACAAACATTGCTTTTTTTCGAACAAAAAATACATACAAAATAAACAATCTTTATTTCGTTTTATGCATGTTTGGTTCCCACGTATTTTGAAAAAAAAAAAAACCTAATTTGCATGCAGTTAAATTTAAAAAATACTTTATGACAAATTTAATTTAATATCCAGCCTAAAAAACAGGGTATTGTAAAGGGTCATTTCAATATAGTATTCTGCAATCATTACACTTCGTACTGCAGATTTTTTTCACTGCATTCTCGCCCATTGTATTTAACTTCTATTGTTCCGCCCGACCCAATCAACATTAAAGAGGTGCAACGGCATTCACACTATGCACGCCAAGAGATTCTCACTTTTCTTGATGCACTTAAATATAAACGGAATGCTACACTACACTTTTGGCCATTTTTTGCCTTTCTTTAATTTTTTGTTGCAAACTACACAGTACAGTGCTACAAATTCATAAATTGCAGTTAACGAAATGAAAGAGGAGTATCAAGACAAAAATAACAACTAGTGCGAGACCATCGAGAGTAGCAACAACAAAAGAGGAACAGGCTTTCGTTTGTGTTGGAATCAGGAGAAGAGTACGAGCAAGGTAGGAAGCACCACTTTGCCACTGCCAGGAGATAATACACGCTGAGTCGAACTTGACTGTTGGCAACTTGTTGTTGTTGTATGATGACCTCTTTTGAATGGTGTGGAGAGTCCTCTGAGGACAGATGTGTGTATACGCTAGGGGTTGTTCTTTTGCCTTCCTTGGTAAGGCTATAATCCTGCTCTAAACATGAATTTTCCACATAAACATCGTAGACCCACCTTCACGTATACCTATCGACGACGAATCTGCGTTTGTAAACAAGCAGTCTGACTCCACCGACTCCGGCTCCAACTCCGACTACGACTCCACAGCCCTGGTCATCATGTTCTGGGACGGGACGGCTGGATAGAGTCTTCTTTTTGAGTGTTTACGTTTGTATTCTTCTTCTGTTTTTTGCAAGAAAATTCGTGTTCGAAAACAAATATCAAGCAATCTGTGATTCAGATAGCTTGACAATTAAAATTTTCTTGTTGATGTTTTTCAACTCAGTGCTCAAGCATGCGGATGACTTTTTCTTTGGTTGAAATGTTGTTTAGTTTTCCCTCGCAGATTTTTTTTTGATTTGGCTGTTAAAATTTGCGTTTGGACGTGGGTGGAGAATCCTGAGTTTATGTTCCATCGTTTTACGGTGGATCCGTTCATAAGTAGCTGCCTGATTCAAATTACTTGAAATGGTTGGCAAATCAAAGATGAGTCAAAAAATGATCACTTCTTCTATTTTTATTGTGTTTTTTATATGAAAGATTTTTTATTTTCATTTGGATGTGAAAATGCAATACGATTTAAATGCGTTTTCTTACTTCAATCTAAATAAAATCCTAAAAAGCCTGCAAGTCATTAAATGGGAGGAGATTTTTCTTAGATCTGCTCCTGTCGTTGTCCCGTTACGCAAAGGAAGTAAATAAACCTTTCCCAGTTCCCCAAAGAGGAGCATGTCGAATTCAACGGCAATTTTTACTCAACTTTAAAGATATTTAACATTCCATAGGTCGCACGCCCTAAGGTGTCAGAATCGAAAGAAATGGCTGGCAAAAATTCAAATTTGTACCAATTCATTCACTTCAAAGAGCAAAAAAGTTTGTTTTTCAATTTGTGACAATGTGTTGAAATAAAAAAGTGCGAAAAAATCAAATAGGCTAAACTGTGGCCATTATTTTTGTTTGCTTTTTAAATCCAGTTCTACGGTGTTGTTTCTTCACGCCACATTTTAATTTCATAGGAAGCACAGGTTTAATATTGTTCAATCTAGATGACATTTCTATATAACGCGCAAAAAAAATAACAATAGTTTTAAATGGGCAAAAGAATAGTCAGTTCATGAAATGTATTGTTTTTTTTAAAATGTCAACATTCGGTGTACGATAGAAATAAATGCCTTTCAATTGAAAATATTTTAATTAATCTATTCATGCAATTTACAATCATTTGTGAAATTGATTTTTTTTTCAATTCAAATTACAATACTTCTCATTTTCTCCTCATAAGAAAGGACTGGTTTAGGTTGACAGAAGCGGCCATGTTGAAAGTGGTTTAGTTTGACAATAGGTTTTTTTCTCTTTGTTTATCCCATCCCAGATCATGTTATAATTAAGGCAGAATATCTTTTATAGTGATATTTGGGTAATTTTCCGTCAACTCACACAACAGTTGCCTCGACCCCTCTTCGATTTGCGTGAAACTTCGCTCTAAGGGGTAACTTTTGTCCCTGATCACGAATCCGAGGCCCGTTTTTTGATATCTCGTGACGGAGGGGCGGTACGACCCCTTTCATTTTTGAACATGAGAAAAAAGAGGTGTTTTTCAATAATTTGCAGCCTGAAACGGTGATGAGATAGAAATTTGGTGTCAAAGGGACTTTGATGTAAAATTAGACGCCTGATTTGATGACGTACTCAAAATTCTGAAATAACGTATTTTCCATCGAAAAAAATACACTTAAAAAGTTTTTAAAACTCTACCATTTTCCGTTATTTAACTGTAATTTTTTTGGAACATGTCATTTTAAGGGAAATTTAATGTACTTTTCGAATCTACATTGAACCAGAAGGGTTATTTTGCATTTTGAACAAAAATGTTCATTTAAAAATTTCGTGTTTTTTTCTAACTTTGCAGGGTTTTTTTTAGAGTGTAACAATATTCAACAAAGTTGTAAAGTAGATAACTACAACAATTTTGACATGATTTTTCGAAATAAAGTTTTGAAAGAGTTGGTCTTTGTTGATCACGGCCGTTCGTGGTCACCCGCGACAGACACGGACGACGAAATAAAGAGAAATCCAAAAGAAACTTTAAAAAAAATCGTAAAATCGCGATAACCTAACATTTGTTTTTTTATTTTTTTGCTTTTTGAATAACCCTGACTCAAGGCGATTTCAAAAAGGGTTCTTTCACATTCCCAAGATTCAACCATTTATCTGAAATATTTAGGACATTGGAAAAACTGTCATGTTTCTGTCCTTTTGAATAAGTAAGCAAGAATTATTAGATTATTCTAACAGAATAATCAAATTCCCTCAACATCCAGTTCACGTCCATTCATCAATCCTCGCTACAAAACAAAACTCTTTTCAACTAAATAACCGTTGCTACTTTGCAGCCAACACGTTGCCGACCTTGCCATGCAACATTCCTGCACTCATCGCGTGAAATGCACTTTTCATGCACCTTCCTTCTCTCTCTCTTTTTGAAGAGAAAAATGAGCACAAAACACCCTCGCTCGCCTCATCATCAAAAAGCGTTCTATTCTAGCCAGCATGTGTGTGTGTGTGTGTGTGTGTGTGTGTGTGTGTGTGTGTGTGTTTGAAAGAGAGCCATTTGTCCTCTGTGCGACAGAGCGGAACCGTGACCCGCGGACGTTCCTTTGCAGGACGGAAGGAAGGATGGCTCAACGCTGCTGCTCATAGCCGCGTATTAGCTCTATATCACACTGTAGAGCTGTTTTGTTGCATATGCTGCATGTATTTGCCGGTTCGTTGCGTTTGTGGTTTCGTTGTTTTTTTTCCTTCCTTTTTTCCAGTTTTGCTCCCCTTTCTTCTGTTCTTTCTAGCATGATTCTGAGTTCGCGCTCGGCGTTAGTTGATGGGTCTCAAATTTCGCTTTATGTGTTGCTTTTCTCCTCTTGTGGTGGCGTTGAAAAGGGAAGAAGAGAAGCCCGCGCAAACGGAACCTTCTGGACTGGAACGTCGACGCCGCACGGGACAAAACGGGATTCCCCTTGCAGCCGTTGGTGCAACGAAAGCTTGAGGAATGATAAAATATCCACTCTCCGTCCAAACAGGGATTAGGGTTGGAAGATCGCACCGCAAGTAGGTTTGCTGAACCGGTCATCACTACTAGCTGCATATAGTGAACAACACCTGTAATGAAATAATCTGCATGCACTGGCTGGATCTTGGAGGCTAAGTGCTGGGTTAGTTCATGAATATGTTTCATAAAATGATTTTGTTGAATTCGAGCCAAACATTTCATTAGGGCACAAAACCAAAAACCGCGATTCGAGAAAATCGCTTGCAAAAAGTGCACAACTTGTTTCAATTCCTATTTAAAAAAGAAGCTTGACTGATGGTATTTTTACTTATGATACGACAAAACACATCATTTTCCTCAGCTCTGCTTGAATGCTTTTTAATTTATGTTGATTTTCGCAATAAAACTCATTATTTAAAAAAATCTCGTTATTAGGCCCTTTTAGCTTTCCAACTGCTGTGCATAATGGGCCCTTTCTAAATGCAATTTCGAAGAGAATTGAAAGGGCACTAAAGTGCTGTCATCCGATTGTTGTGTTGAATGATGTTTATGGGACCTTTTGTTCAGTTAGAAATAATGAGGAATTCAGCGAACATTATGTTAATTGGTGAAGTTTTGTGATCGAATGGTGAGAATAAGGCATGTGAAACATAAAAATTCTTCAAATGTGTACTGAACAGCATCCGCGGGACCGTATTAAATATTGTGTTTCGGCGAAGTTTTTTTCTGCAGAAATCTTTGGTGAGACGTAAACCAAACGTTGTTTTGAAGTGAATTAGTGTTAAGAATGATGAAAAGTTCACTTTTTAACGTAGAAAGTTCCTCAACTACGAAAAACTAACGAAAAGAAAAGGGCACAATTGAACTTTTTCTGGTTCGGAGTGAACATTCTTATGGGCCCTTTTGAGTTTTTGATTTTTTCAATAGGAAATTGTTTGTTATCAATCTGATTCTTGGAGGGCATGTAGGGAGTGTACTAATGAATGGAATAGTGGAATAATCCCGAATGTTTACTTTTTGGTTTTGTGCCCTAATGAAATGTTTGGCTCGAATTCATGACTAATTTTAGCACATTGTTTCAATAAGATAGATTATTCAACACAATATTTGCTTGATATAATCGTGTTCAAAGTATGTAAAAATCATTTATCTTGTTTTAACAAAAACTAAATAATTTCACACAAAAAAGCATAAACTTAAACTTAATTTTAAGGAATTTTGAAATAACCTACAAATGTGTCAAAGGGCCATTTTACATGATCCACGGGCGAGCCATACTTACGAAATCGGAAAAAGTTGACCCGACCCTAGAGCGTCCAATTTCCCGAGGTAACAAATTTCCCGAGAAACGGGAAATTTTCAACCAATTTCCCGGGAAATCACGGGAATTTAAAATTTATTGAAAATTGTTCTGATTAATATTTTGCATCAAAATTGAATAGGACAACGACTTTAATGATTAAAAAAGTCGATGCCTCTGTGGTCTCTTGTACCAAGCTTGCGGGGTTTCCTATCTTGTTAGCATAAGAAAGCACAGAGGCATCGAAGATTAAAGATCAACTAATAGCTTGATTGCACGTAAAAAATCATAAATTATAATAAAATGTATATATTTTTTTAATTTTATAAGCTCAAATCGCACAATAAATCAAAAAATTATGTTTGGTATTTTTTGTTGTGAAGTATGTATTTTTTCATCAAAGTGTTTGGACAGTTAGTAAACTGAATCCATACTCCACAATGATAGAATTTCTTTAAAACTTGCCTTTTTGACCAGTTTGCGAGAGCATGGTTTGGCACATGAAGTTAAAACTAAGTTGAAATGAAAAAAAAATCATGCAGAAATTAGGTTTTTCATAACAAATAAATTTTCTAAAACAACCCGAGCAGACGGAAATAACTTGGGTAGGTCAGTTTTTGATATTGTGAGAAGATCGAAATATGTTATTGGGATGATCGGATTAGTTGTTAAAATAACAAAAATCAATAACAAAGATTTGTTCGAAGAATAACTTAAACTGTTATTATTTTGTTATTGCAATAACAAACCAATAACACAGAAGGAATCATGAAGGAATAACAAAATTTGTTATTTTGTGCGGAGAGGTGGAGCAGCATAATAACTAAAAATGTTATTGAACTGATATGTCTCCATAACAAAAAAAGTTATTGTTTTGGTTTATTTGTAATTTGCAAATAAACCTGCAGTTGCCATAACTCCTCTGTACTAGTCAGGGCTGCAGAGTCGGGTACCTCCAAGCGACTTTGAATCCATACTTTGAAGACAACTCTTACTCTGGATGCAGGATATGACGTCAACGACGACTTCAGCTCTCCAAAAATACCCGACTTCACAGATTCCGACTCCAAGTAAAAGTTGCTGAAAATTTGCTGAATCCGATGCAGAGTCCGGGGTCTCACTCCAGCTCGAACTTCAACGTCAGCTCCGACTTCCTGGCTCTGTGGAAATAATAACAGTTTTTGTTATTCACACTTCAAAAATTCTCATTAAATAAATCAATTCCCTTACGGAATATAATAAAATAAAAAAACATTTTTCAAAAGGTAATTTTATCGGATGAATTTTAACCCTTACAGTCCGAACGTCTGATGCGAGATACCGAAAAAACATTAAAAATGCTGTATCTTTGGCATCTTTTGACCAAATAAGTTCGTTCACTCCTCAAAAGAACCGGACAAATCTCTATTTTCAGAATCTACAAAGAAATCCGGAATCGGTCACTTGGCCACGGAGATATTCCGGAACCTAGTGGGGTAGGTTTTTGTCCGGGTATGCAACCCAATCTACAAATCATGATTATTATCATAAATTCTTCAAAAACCATCCCAATTTGCTCCAAGACCTGTTCTGGACATATAAGGCATATTCCTTTGATCCCGGACCATCGGATATGAATTGGCCACCCTTCCGGAACCGACTACACAGGAACGGATGTCGAATTCTACATCAAGTCTAATGTGGCTTCCGACATGTCAAACGGCACTAAATTTGGCTCAGGAAATCAAATTTGACATCCTCAGTACGTTCTGGTGCCATTTGGCCACCCTTCCACCAACCCGGAATATCCGTAACATGGTTCCGGTGGACCAATTTCGGTAATTTCACGAGCACACTTTCCGACATGTCAAACAACACTGATTTTTGCTCAGGAACTCAAATTTGACATCCTCATTACGATCTGGTGCCATTTGGCCAGCCTGCCATCAACCCGGAATATCCGTAACATGGTTCCGGTGGACCAATTTCGGTAATTTCACAAGTACACTTTCCGACATGTCAAACAACACTGATTTTTGCTCAGGAACTCAAATTTGACATCCTCATTACGATTTGGTGCCATTTGGCCACCCTGCCATCAACCCGGAATATCCGTAACATGGTTCCGATGGACCAATTTCGGTAATTTTACAAGTACACTTTCCGACTTGTCAAACAACACTGATATTTGCTCAGGAACTCAAATTTGACATCCTCATTACGATCTGGTGCCATTTGGCCACCCTGCCATCAACCCGGAATATCCGTAACATGGTTCCGGTGGACCAATTTCGGTAATTTCACAAGTACACTTTCCGACATGTCAAACAACACTGATTTTTGCTCAGGAACTCAAATTTGACATCCTCATTACGATTTGGTGCCATTTGGCCACTCTGCCACCAAACCGGAATATCCGTAACATGGTTCCGGTGGACCAATTTCGGTAATTTCACGAGCACACTTTCCGGAACCATGTTACGGATATTCCGGGTTGGTGGCAGGGTGGCCAAATGGCACCAGATCGTAATGAGGATGTCAAATTTGAGTTCCTGAGCAAATATCAGTGTTGTTTGACATGTCGGAAAGTGTACTTGTAAAATTACCGAAATTGGTCCATCGGAACCATGTTACGGATATTCCGGGTTGATGGCAGGGTGGCCAAATGGCACCAGATCGTAATGAGGATGTCAAATTTGAGTTCCTGAGCAAATATCAGTGTTGTTTGACATGTCGGAAAGTGTGCTCGTGAAATTACCGAAATTGGTCCACCGGAACCATGTTACGGATATTCCGGTTTGGTGGCAGGGTGGCCAAATGGCACCAGATCGTAATGAGGATGTCAAATTTGAGTTCCTGAGCAAAAATCAGTGTTGTTTGACATGTCGGAAAGTGTGCTCGTGAAATTACCGAAATTGGTCCACCGGAACCATGTTACGGATATTCCGGGTTGGTGGCAGGGTGGCCAAATGGCACCAGATCGTAATGAGGATGTCAAATTTGAGTTCCTGAGCAAAAATCAGTGTTGTTTGGTATGTCGGAAAGTGTACTTGTAAAATTACCGAAATTGGTCCATCGGAACCATGTTACGGATATTCCGGGTTGGTGGCAGGGTGGCCAAATGTCACCAGATCGTACTGAGGATGTTAAATTTGAGTTTCTGGGCAAAAATCAGTGTTGTTTGACATATCGGAAGGTACACTTGTGAAATTACCGAAATTGGTCCACCGGAACCATGTTACGGATATTCCGGTTTGGTGGCAGAGTGGCCAAATGGCACCAAATCGTAATGAGGATGTCAAATTTGAGTTCCTGAGCAAAAATCAGTGTTGTTTGACATGTCGGAAAGTGTACTTGTGAAATTACCGAAATTGGTCCACCGGAACCATGTTACGGATATTCCGGGTTGGTGGCAGGGTGGCCAAATGGCACCAGATCGTAATGAGGATGTCAAATTTGAGTTCCTGAGCAAAAATCAGTGTTGTTTGACATGTCGGAAAGTGTGCTCGTGAAATTACCGAAATTGGTCCACCGGAATCATGTTACGGATATTCCGGGTTGGTGGCAGGGTGGCCAAATGGCACCAGATCGTAATGAGGATGTCAAATTTGAGTTCCTGAGCAAAAATCAGTGTTGTTTGACATGTCGGAAAGTGTGCTCGTGAAATTACCGAAATTGGTCCACCGGAACCATGTTACGGATATTCCGGTTTGGTGGCAGAGTGGCCAAATGGCACCAAATCGTAATGAGGATGTCAAATTTGAGTTCCTGAGCAAAAATCAGTGTTGTTTGACATGTCGGAAAGTGTACTTGTGAAATTACCGAAATTGGTCCACCGGAACCATGTTACGGATATTCCGGGTTGATGGCAGGCTGGCCAAATGGCACCAGATCGTAATGAGGATGTCAAATTTGAGTTCCTGAGCAAAAATCAGTGTTGTTTGACATGTCGGAAAGTGTGCTCGTGAAATTACCGAAATTGGTCCATCGGAACCATGTTACGGATATTCCGGGTTGGTGGCAGGGTGGCCAAATGGCACCAGAACGTACTGAGGATGTCAAATTTGATTTCCTGAGCCAAATTTAGTGCCGTTTGACATGTCGGAAGCCATATTAGACTTGATGTAGAATTCGACATCCGTTCCTGTGTAGTCGGTTCCGGAAGGGTGGCCAATTCATATCCGATGGTCCGGGATCAAAGGAATATGCCTTATATGTCCAAAACAGGTCTTGGAGCAAATTGGGATGGTTTTTTTGAAGAATTTATGATAATAATCATGATTTGTAGATTGGGTTGCATACCCGGACAAAAACCTACCCCACTAGGTGTCGGAATATCTCCGTGGCCAAGTGACCGATTCCGGATTTCTTTGTAGATTCTGAAAATAGAGATTTGTCCGGTTCTTTTGAGGAGTGAACGAACTTATTTGGTCAAAAGAGGCCAAAGATACAGCATTTTTAAGTTTTTTTCGGTATCTCGCATCAGACGTTCGGACTGTAAGGGTTAAATGACCCCTATAAAATTGGTCAAAATTATTCCTAAGTTTTAGCCAATTTTAGTAAAGTCCCTTAGGGGGTAATCAAATAATTTAAAAAAAATCAACTTTCAAAATTTCAACTTTTTAGAATAATTTTAGCTTAAGAACCCCATTTCATGGCCAAAATAATGACCCTGACGAAATTGGTCAAAATTATCCCATAGTTCTAGTCATTTTTAGCAAATTCCCTTAGGGTGTATATCAAATAATTAAAAAAATCAACATTCAAAATTTCAATTTTTTAGAATAATTTTAGCTCAAGGACCCCATTTCATGGCCAAAATAATGAAAAAAACGAAATTGGTCAAAATTATCCCATAGTTCTAACCATTTTAAACAAAGTCCTTTAGGGGATATATCAAATAATAAAAAAAATCAAATTTCAAAATTTCAACTTTTTAGAATAATTTTAGCTTAAGGACACCATTTCATGGCCAAAATAATGACCCCGACAAAATTGGTCAAAATTATCCCATAGTTCTAGCCAATTAGCAAAGTCCCTTAGGGGGTATATCAAATAATTAAAAAAATCAACTTTCAAAATTTCAACTTTTTACAATAATTTTAGCTTAAGGACCCCATTTCATGGCCAAAATAATGAAAAAAACGAAATTGGTCAAAATTATCCCATAGTTCTAACCATTTTGAACAAAGTCCTTTAGGGGATATATCAAATAATAAAAAAAATCAAATTTCAAAATTTCAACTTTTTAGAATAATTTTAGCTTAAGGACCCCATTTCATGGCCTAAACAATGACCCCGACGAAATTGGTCAAAATTATCCCATAGTTCTAGTCATTTTTAGCAAATTCCCTTAGGGTGTATATCGAATAATTAAAAAAATCAACATTCAAAATTTCAACTTTTTAGAATAATTTTAGCTTAAGGACACCATTTCATGGCCAAAATAATGACCCCGACAAAATTGGTCAAAATTATCCCATAGTTCTAGCCAATTAGCAAAGTCCCTTAGGGGGTATATCAAATAATTAAAAAAATCAACTTTCAAAATTTCAACTTTTTACAATAATTTTAGCTTAAGGACCCCATTTCATGGCCAAAATAATGAAAAAAACGAAATTGGTCAAAATTATCCCATAGTTCTAACCATTTTGAACAAAGTCCTTTAGGGGATATATCAAATAATAAAAAAAATCAAATTTCAAAATTTCAACTTTTTAGAATAATTTTAGCTTAAGGACCCCATTTCATGGCCTAAACAATGACCCCGACGAAATTGGTCAAAATTATCCCATAGTTCTAGTCATTTTTAGCAAATTCCCTTAGGGTGTATATCGAATAATTAAAAAAATCAACATTCAAAATTTCAACTTTTTAGAATAATTTTAGCTTAAGGACACCATTTCATGGCCAAAATAATGACCCCGACAAAATTGGTCAAAATTATCCCATAGTTCTAGCCAATTAGCAAAGTCCCTTAGGGGGTATATCAAATAATTAAAAAATCAACTTCCAAAATTTCAACTTTTTAGAATAATTTTAGCTTAAGGACCCCATTTCATGGCCAAAATAATGACCCCGACGAAATTAGACATAATTATCTCAAAGATCTAAACATATGTATTTAACAAAAGAAAAAATAATAACAGATTGTGTTATGGACACTTAGAAACTTTTCCATTTGTGCGATTTATGGTACCGTAAACTGGGGTGACTTTGATAGCCCGGGGTGACATTGATAGAAATTTGATTTGGCCACTATTTTTGATACATCCAATGTAACAGTCACATTTTTGCATATATGTTCGATAATAAGCTTTCCCTTAATGCTTACATACTCAAAATTCTCAAAAATGTTTAAATATTAATTTGACGGGGATTTGAAAAACCTATCAAAGTCACCCCGGGCTATCAAAGTCACCCCAGTTTACGGTAATTTTATTTCTAAGTCAAAATACCGAACGAATAACAAATTTTGTTATTAGGAGAGTTTTTGAAATGTATAACATTTCCTCTTATCAGCGTGTTATAAATATTTTCAATATAATATCACTTCAATACCAAATTTTGTTATTTTATCAGAAACTGTTATTATTTTTTCTTCTTGAAGTTGAACTTCAGGATAAAATAATAACACTTTTTGTTATTTTAACAGGATTTGTTATTGAAATATTATTAATTTTGTTATTACCGTCTGCCCGGGAAGGTTTCCGCCACATATCTACGAGTGCCTCTCCAATATAATGCATCAGTTGAGGTGGGCGGCGGCGGTATGGATATAATTCCGCCTCGAATTTTCCCAGGGGGAGGTTTTAACGACGCATGAAAGGCACTTGGATTGAACGCATAGAAATCAACGATATGATACTTGTTGTAACAACATTGAGAAATATGGAGGTTTTCAGGAATGTAAAAATTTTCGAGGTTCGATAACAATATACTATCGTTATCAATATTTCTATGATTCTATCGGCGATAATGTTATTTAAAAAAATTACTCAACCAACCAAACCATTGCTTCCACCAATTCTTTTTTTTTTTTTTATTATGTAGCATGTTTCAAAGTATAATGCCATTAGAGACATTTTTCAAAGTTTAAGTCAACATTGGTCCGAAAAATCAAAGGGACAAATCAACACTAAAAAACTTTAAAATTTAAACGCAATTAGAAGTGTAACCAATTGTTCAAAAATGTTGCATGCATTTTCACTCTTTTAGAGTTTTTGTTCTTATTCAAAACTATTTCGAAAATACTACAATTTTCATAGTTTTCAATACGGGTATATTGAACGATTTGAAATTTTGTATGCATTTGCACTGTTTAAGAGTTTTTGGAATAAAATAAAAAAAAATCATGTTTTTCAAAGCACTCAAATTTTTATAGTTTAAAATATGAGTATTTAGCAAAAACAAATCTAATAAAAGTTAAAAAGGATAACAAAAATGAACCCGATGAAATTGGTCAAAATTATTTCATAGTTCTATCCAATTTTAGCAAAGTCCCTTAGGGGGTAAATCAAATAGTTAAAAAAAAACAACTTTCAAAATTTCAACTTTTTAGAATAATTTTAGCTTAAGGACCCCATTTCATGGCCAAATTAATGACCCCGACGAAATTGGTCAAAATTATCCCATAGTTGTAACCATTTTTAAACAAAGTCCTTTAGAAGGTATATCAAAGAATTAAAAAAATCAACTTTCAAAATTTCAACTTTATAGAACAATTTTAGCTTAAGGACCCCATTTCATTGTTAAATTAATGACCCTGACGAAATTGGTCGAAATTATCCCATAGTTCTAACCAATTTAAACAAAGTCCGTTAGGGGGTATATCAAATAATTAAAAAACTCAACTTTCAAAATTTCAACTTTTTAGAATAATTTTAGCTTAAGGACCCCATTTCATGGCCAAAATAATGACCCCGACGAAATTAGACAAAATTATCTCAAAGATCTAAACATATGTATTTAACAAAAGAAAAAATAATAACAGATTGTGTTATGGACACTTAGAAACTTTTCCATTTGGGCGATTTATGGTAATTTTATTTCTAAGTCAGTATACCGAACGAATAACAAATTTTGTTATTAGGAGAGTTTTTGAAATGTATAACATTTCCTCTTATTAGCGTGTTATTAAACATTTTCAATATAATATCACTTCAATACCAAATTTTGTTATTTTATCAGAAACTGTTATTATTTTTTCTTCTTGAAGTTGAACTTCAGGATAAAATAATAACACTTTTTGTTATTTTAACAGGATTTGTTATTGAAATATTATTAATTTTGTTATTACCGTCTGCCCGGGAAGTCATACGGTTTCGGTAATTGAACAAATTTGTTAGGCTTTTAAGTTTGTCCTTAAAAATCTAACTTCTCTTGTTAGTTTTACTGCAAATAACTCGATGTTTTTTAAATATTTGGAACAAGTTTTTAAAATACGTTTGCATTTTTGGGCACCCCTCAAACAGAGTATTTTTTCAATGATTTTTTTCATAGGTTTTTTCCACATGGTTTACAGGTTTATAATTGACTCTATTTACAGTTGCTTCAAAAATAAAATAAACAGAAATAAGTCTTGATATTAAATTGAGTTCCTTTATTTATTATTTTTTCCAGAGCATTTTAAAAAAATGGTTCCAAATAATATGGAAAATGTATTTTCCCCTTTGAAGTTTCGGGAATTCCCGTGAAATTAACGAATTTTCCCGGAAAACGGGAAATCCCGGGGAGTTCCGGGACGGGTAATTGGACGCTCTACTGTTTAATGTACTTTTAGAGCCTGCAATAACCCAGAAGGGCAATTTTTTCATTAAGAAAAAAAAATCATTTTAATGTTTCGTGTTTTTTGTTCCCTTACAGCGTTATTTTTAGAGTGACAAATACAAATCTTTTTTTCGTAAACTCGTGATGATAATAAGCATATCCTGTAAGCCTTTATTTTTATAAATCTTTTTTTTGTAAATGTCTGCTCTGCAACATTGTAGAACATTGTTACACTCTGAAAAAACCCTGCAAAGTTCGGAAAAATACGATATTTTAAAATGAAAATTTTGTTCTAAATTAAAAAATAAACCTTCTAGGTTAATGTAATTCGAAAAGTTCAATAATTTTTCAAGAAAAACGCCAACAATGTTTGACAGCCCGCTTTGCGCATGGCAAAATTTTGAGCCTAAACCCGAGCAGACGGAAATAACTTGGAAAGGTTAGATTTTGATATTGTTAGAAGATCGGAATATGTTATTGGGATGATCGGATTAGTTGTTAAAATAACAAAAATCAATAACAAAGATTTGTTCGAAGAATATCTTAAACTGTTATTATGTTGTTATTGCAATAACAAACCAATAACACAGAAGTCTCTGAGGTCTCAATCAACTTTATGAAGTTATTTTTATCGGATTAATTTTAGCTTAAGGACCCCATTTCATGGCCAAAATAATGACCCCGACGAAATTGGTCAAAATTATCCCATAGTTCTAGCAAATTTTAGCAAAGTCTCTTAGGAGGTATATCAAATATTAAAAAAAAATTTCAGCTGTAACCAGCAGTTACTGTAACCAGCTGAAACCAGCAGTAGTTCGATCAATAATGTTAAAGCATGAAAATGAATTGAGGTCCAAAGAAAGTCATTGAAAGTTTAAGCTGTTTTATTTGCTGATTTCTTATCTAGATAGCATAGGAGAGCACAGAGGCATCATCATATTTAAAATAATTCACTATGGATTAGCCTTTAAAAAATAAATGTGATACTTTTTATCAACATAAGTTTCGAATAAAAACTTATTGGTTCATGCATATTAATTTCAAATTTCGTTTATAACTTGCGAAATAATAATAAAAAACCGATTTATTATCCCCAGAGCTGAAATAGAACTTTTCTTCCAGAATGATGAAACTCTGACAAATATATTGCTGCAATTAATTTTTCAGAAACACAATGATAACACCCGGTGGGAATTTGACCTAATGAACGGCCCGAGCGGTTAAGGCTTTCAGGACTTTTGTGATATTTACTTGTAGAGTCAAAACAGATCAGTTAACTTCACTTATTTGTATATTACACTTTTTGAAGATTACATTTTTGCGGTAACACTCTCAACTTTTACGCGCACGATCACATCACTCAACTTTTTGTTGCTAATTTCATTAAGACTTTCGTCGAGCCAATTCTCTACGTTGAAGCCAGACTTGTCCTCCAGACCTCTTCGCCGAGCCATGCCAGACCCCGAACTCCTAAGTCCCGGGTGGACTCTTCACAGCGGCTAAGTCCCGGCGGACTCTTCACAGCGGCTAAGTCCAGGCGGACTCTTCACGGCGGCTAAGTCCCGGCGGACTCTTCACGGCGGCTAAGTCCCGGCGGACTGCGGCCTCCACCGCTAAGTCCGGCTGGACTGGGGCCTCTGCTACTGGTGGCTGCTGGCGGGTCCGGCTGGTCTGGGGCGTCTTCTGGATCTGGAACTGGACTGGGCTTGAACTGGCTGGAACTGACTGGAACTAATTCTGGAACTAACTGCCCTCCTCAAGAATTTTGGGGTTTTTATAGTCAGTCCCCGAAAACTCTACTAAATTTTGTTCTACTAAAAGTTGTCCGTTCCGATGAGAAGCATCGATGAACCTCATGAATTAAATTGTGCAGACCTCTGCAATTCTTCATGACTTTCCGTATGGTGTAGTGAGTACACCTCAAAATCGGAAGTCATGGGTTCGAACCATTGTCGTGAAACTTTAAATTATGTTATTGGAATATCAAAATTATGTTCCTCAAGCATTCTCAAAAATGTTGGTCAATAATGAGAAGGTCGAATTCTCCATTGAATAAACATGCCAATGAATTTGGTTAAGCCACACCCTCAATTTCCCCTGTGAAATAACATCGCACATTCATAATTGAAAGCTTAACCATTTTATTGATTGCCTAACAATTGGCGAAATTTAATAAAGGGCTTTTCAGGTGAGGATGACTCATGATCCACACCTGTACATAAGTTTAATTATTTGTCGCGCAACGCGAGTCGACGGGTAAAATTATTTATGCTTGCGTAAGCGCGCATGGTCAGAACTGTGGTGAGGTTCGAAAAATGGACAAATTTAATGATTTAAATTTGAGGTCGCTGCACTAATGCTTCAAATCTTTTTAGGCTAATCTTCGAATGCCATATTTATTTAATTTCCGAGGTACATTGTGGGTCCCAAGATAATTATATTGAATTAAGAAAAAACATATTGGATTGACATAATTAGAACAAAATAAAGGGTACCCAGTCTTTCATGTTAGTCTATGATTAACTTTAAAAAATATGTATCGATATTGCACTATGTCGATCTATTATCAAAAGCCAGAAAGAACACTTTCACGCGCAGCGTAAAACGCGCAAACGTAAATGTGCTGGCGTTTATGCTTCGACTTGACGATCTTTCAAGCGAGAACGAGCCAGGACTTCAAATTTGAATTTCAGTATATGTTTCTGTATAAAACCAAAAATACATTTTGGAAAAGCTTAAAATTTTAGGCCCAAGCAGTTTATAGCGCATGTTTTCGAATGGGTTTATGTTTGAAATTTATTTTTTTGGATTTGAAAGTGTTATCTCGAAAATAGTCTAAAACATGCCTTTGACCACATTTATTGGTCAAAAATAGTAAAACGAAAAATAGAATGTTCGTCTCCGATCCCACGGCTTTAAATCTGAAATATAAAAATTGTGGGTTTTATGAGCGGTTTTTGAGAGCAAATACAGACCTCGCACAAGTATTTCAGAAAAAGAGCTCTCAAAAATTAGGCTTTGAGTTCCGGGTTTCAGTAGGAAATTTAATCGAAATAGCGCACCTTACATTACACAGAAAAAAAAGTTGAAATTTGGAATGTTGAAAATTTGGTAGGTTAAATATTACCTCTTTTTTGAGTTATATTACATAAAAAATGTGTAAAAATGTGAACCTGATTAATATTCATCAAAAACAGATGAAAATTTATCATTTTCTGGGGTAAAATCAATCTTTTTTTGACACAAAATCGGTCACAATTT